>NC_090275.1:83334417-83635875 GCF_040414725.1 Anabrus simplex
GAACATTCGTTTTCATTGGTCAGCTTTGAAAGACGCCCTTTCCACGTCGTGGGCGTGAATTTGTTCGCACCTCTTCATCTACTAGATGCGTTACAACGTGTTCAGCTTTACTAAATTTTGTAAATGTAGGATACATGTGACCTAAGAAATGTTGTCTTACTGTATTACAGTATGCAGTGCCCGATGGAAATGAGCAAATAAAAAACTGCGCCTCAACCCAGGATCGAACCCTCGAGCTCCTGCATGCTAACCCAAAACTCTATACACTGCACCAACTAGTATGTGCTGACAGAGGTAGTTACCCTACATGTGGTTACAGTGTTGCCAGATTGCCACTCTTCAACGTTCTTTTTCTGCCGGATATACTCGCGGGACGAACTTTTGTGAGAGACATTTTTTTATTGCTGGCATGTGAGGAGTCGTGCTGCGACGCCTGAGTGCGCGAATTTCGCTTCACTCTGTATAGTGGCCTGCCTTCAGTGAGCAGTCGGTACTTCTGTATCAGTATGTGATACGTTCGGCGTTTATGTTTCAGCCATGAAGTAGTGTAACGTGTATCATAACTCAGATTGCATACAGGCAGCCCACAACAAACGAAGGAAGAAAGGTCCTACGAACATTGGTCGCAAACCCAATATCGGAGTTAGGATCCGTTGTCACTAGAATCAGTGATCACGATCTTCCAGTAATTTATGAAGGGTCTTTTTTCCCACACCTATGGGGTCGTGGGTGACATCTGTGACGCACGCGTGAAGTTGGTCCTGCTTTACGGCCGGATGCCCTTCCTGACGCCAATCCTATATGGAGGGGTGTAGTCACTATTGCGTATATCTGTGGTGGTTGGTAGTGTAGTGTGTTGTCTAAATATGAAGAGGAAAGTGTTGGGACAAACACGAAACACCCAGTCCCCGGACCAGAAGAATTAATTAAAGGCGATTAAAATTCCCGACCTAGCCGGGAATCGAACCCAGGACCTTTTGAACCGAAGGCCTCAACACTGACCATTCAGCCAGTGAGTCGGACGGGGGTCTTATGCAATAAAAGACGGAAATGCATTCCTACCTAAACATTGGCCATAAACCTGCTAGCGTGTTGTGTTATGGTCTTATGATGGGGCACCGGCCCATCTCATCGTAGGGTTAGGCGACACTTACACAGGTCTTCAATGAGCAATGGATTGGTCGGGGAAGGCCAGTACTTGGCCTGCCCGTTCGCCTGACCTTAACCCTTTAGAGTTTTGGCTTTGGAGACATGTAAAGACTAGTGTGTATGCGATCCTTATAAATGATGGCGAGATACTACGAGAACGCGTGTCCAATGCATGTGATGCAATCCGGCAATAGCCAGGGTTGTTCCAACGAATGCCTGATTCCATGCGACGTAGGGTGGAAGGCTGCGTTGCAATGGATGGCGGTCACATGTTGTGAAGAGTACATCAAAGCAATGGTGATCATTGATGGTAGCGGACTATACTGCGAAGATATTGGGTTTGAGACAAATGTTTATAAGACCTCTTTTCCTTCGTTTGGTGCGTGCTGCCTTCTCTGTAAATATTGGAACCTTTTCCAAGGACATCCTGTATAAATCTAAGGCAACAATTAAGTGTTCGCTGAAGTTTCGAAGTCTGCTCCTTTGTTGCGTATACAGGAATAATGTCACAGTGGTAGAGGATGGAAAGCACCATTGATTGTATTAGTTTGACTCTCATATCACATGGCAAAATATTGCTGTTTCTTTTAAGAGAATGAAGTACCGAGAATATATATATATATATATATATATATATATTTAATAGTATAACATCCGTGGTGCGCGATGTTATCACATCTACTGGACAGCTCTTATGGTCTTACAAATATGAACAGTGTGTTTCACAATCAGTTGTATTTCAAAATAGAGTAGAATGCGGACACATCCGTTTTATTGACATAAATATGTCTTATGACTGGGCGTCATCTCAAAATTTGCGTCATGAAATTAGCGATAGAGTTCCTACTTGCGACGTTAAAGCAAATTATAGACATATGAAAATGAAAACGTACAACCTGTTTTCTAGTCAATGACCGGGTCAGGGATGGAATAAATGAATAGGAATAGGAATTGAGCCGGCTGTTGAAACCTGTCGCACTCCTCTGGGGCAATGATTAATGACTGACAGATGGAATAAAATGATAGAGGAGAGTTTGCTGGACCACGGAACCCAGCGGGAGAGGCCGACGCGCTGCCGTCTGAGTCACGGAGGCTACTATAAAAATATGTATACTGTATATATAAGTCCAAAGCAAACTTAATGGATTGCAGTCGAACGAAGTCAGGTCGTGCAAAAATATTGAATTAGGAAATGAAGTCTTAAAGGAAGTAGATGAATATTGTTTCTTGAGTAGCAAAATAACTAACGATGGAAGAAGTAAAGAGGATGATCAAAGTCTAACTCGGTTTCATTAACATAAAGTGTATTGACAAGGAGGATCTAACCATAATACTATTTTGAATAGTTTTTAAGGATGATCAAAGTCTAACTCAGTTTCATTAACATAAAGTGTATTGACAAGGAGGATCTAACCATAATACTATTTTGAATAGTTTTTAATTAGTTTAGACAAGTCAATACTGGAATATGGTCAAGTTTATTAACCTACCTTTCGATAAACCATTCGTTAGGCTGGTCGCTCAACAAATACCCATCCGTTGTGGTTGCACCTGCTTCATTGGGACACGCAAACCGTGCAGTCTGGATATGTATCGCTAATTTCAGGTGACCCCAAGCACAAGACCATGGTGTATGCCGCCCCATAAATGATGTGGATATGTCGCAGGATAATAATTGTAACTTCAGCCTTTCTCTAGAAAAAATGTCATTTACTCAATCAAACTCAAAATTCTTGGCCTTTTTATAATAAACCTGAGGTATTGCAGCCTAATTGTAAAACGCTGTCACATGTAAATGACAGTGCAAAAAGCTCTGTACCTATGTTTGTGAAATGATGAAAATACCTTATTCCATATTAATTTGTATTTCATTTGTTGAAAGATGTATTTATAATCGTTTGCTTTTCCCATAGAAAAAAAATGTCTCACTTTGAACATTATAGGGATTAGAAAGATATTTTTGAAGACTTTTGCCTGAAGCGTGGCATTGTATGGAAGTGAAACATGGACGATAACTAGCTCAGAAAGAAAAATAATATAAGCTTTTGAAATGTGGTGGTACAGAGAAATGCTGAAGGTGAGATGGATAGATCGAATCACGAATGAGGAGATACTGAATCGAATTGGTGAGAGGAGATTGCCTAAATTTGACCAGAAGAAGAGATAGAATGATAGGACACATCTTAAGGCACCCAGGACTTGTGCAGTTGGTTTTTGAGGAAAGTGTGGGCGGTAAGAACGGTAGGGGTAGACCAAGGTATGAATATGACAAAGCAGATGTAGGATGTAGCAGTTACGTAGAAATGAAAAGGTTAGCACAGGATAGGGTGGCATGGAGAGCTGCATCAAACCAGTTTATGGACTGATGACTCAAATAACAACACAATAATTTTCATTTATTTAGCTTGAATTTAAAGAACTATTATGTCACCATTTATAATATCAATGAATATACAGTTAATAATGGTACATTAGGAAACTGCTGTCACATTACATTTTCAATATTGAGATGATGTTAAATGAGAATCACTTTTTAAATAAACTCAAGATCTTAAAATTTTATCTTCTTTTCTGCCCTAAATGATTAAATGCTAGTTTATATAATGGATTTTCATTTGTATTTTTTTCATTTAAACTATAATCCATTTTTTGTGTGCAAGATACGAGTAAATATCTACTTTTTCCAAAACGTTCATGGATTTACCTTTTTGGGTCGAATTAATTCCGTGTCACCACTAATGTCTGTGAATTTATTATTATTTTCTATCATGTGTTTCCCCATTGCTGAATATCTCTTATGTTTACAGCATTAATATGTTCCTTATATCTATAGCGATAGCCAGTCTTCTTCCTATTTGTCCAATGTATTGTTGCTTACATGTTTGGCATGTCAGTTTGTGAATTCCTGACTTATTACATATACACTTGCTCTCAATTTTATTTGAATTAAAAATTGTCTTATTAGTATTATTATTAGTTTTGTATGCAGTATGAATGTTTCCGTTTTTTAAATTTTAAGTTGGGTTAATTTTAAAATAAGCTTAATATTTCGCGAACTCGAACGCGACGCAATAACAATCAGAGGAATTATTTAGAAGGTAGATGGCAGAGTATTTCCGTGAGCCGTGTATGTTCTTGACGGGTGGTACCTTGGGTCGGGGGTTGGCGCATCATTTGATTGCAATTACGTAGCAGTTAAGTCTCAGCAAAGCAAGTTGGCCGTACGATTGGATTCGCGCAGCTGTGAGCTTGCAGTCAAGAAATATTGGGTTCGAACCCCCCTATCGGCAGCCCTGAAGATGGTTTCCCGTGGCTTTCCATTTTCACATCAGGCAAATTCTGCGGCTGTACGTTAATTAAGGCTACGGTCGCTTCCTTCCTACTCCTAGCTCTTTTCTATCCCATAGTCTCCATAAGACCTGTCTGTGTCGGTGAGACGTAAAGCAAATTGAAAGAGAGACAGACTCAGCAAAGTATAACATATTTGTTTCATTTCTCTAAATTAGATTCATGTTCATTTTACCAAAATTCGTAATTATATCTTCAGCATTCACAAATACGTGTTGTGTGGAATGTTTAAGTTTATTATTATTATTATTATTATTATTATTATTATTATTATTATTATTATTATTATCATCATCATCATCATTTGCGAATTGACCCCTAAGGATCACGCTACAATTTCATTTTATCTTTGTCTGAAGTTTCCTCTTCCTCCAGTACTCCGTGATATGGGCGCTATGCTGTTTTTTATATTATTATTATTATTATTATTATTATTATTTTATTCCTGTTCGTCTGTCCAGGCTCTTCCCGTCTTTGTTGCAGTTCTTTCAGCTTGAAACCCTACCAAATTTTAAATCATGGTCCGAAATGTTTTCCTATCTGACATGTGAACTTCCTGGATGTTGGACTTCTCTCTAGATCTTTATGAACTTCCTTAATCCATGCCCGTCGTTGTCATCTTGTTCCACAGGCAGTCGAATAACTTTTTGGTTAGTCTGGTTTTGTCCATTCTGTACAAATGTCCGAGAAATTATAAGCTTCTCTTTATCATGGTCTTATCATCATTATTATTAGGCTATTATTGCTTTTGGTCATAAGTGTACTTTCAAATGTGAAACTATCGAAGAAATTCAATGAATAATATTTATTCTCTACATAATAAAAAGCGGGTTTTATTTCCACCTAGTTCAATACAGTACGGTATTATTTAATCTTGTCCGCCTCTGTGGTGTAGTGGTTAGCGTGATTAGCTGCCACCCCCGGAGGCCCGGGTTCGATTCCCGGCTCTGCCACGAAATTTGAAAAGTGGTATGAGGGCTGGAACGGGGTCCACTCAGCCTCGGGAGGTCAACTGAGTAGAGGTGGGTTCGATTCCCACCTCAGCCATCCTGGAAGTGGTTTTCCGTGGTTTCCCACTTCTCCTCCAGGCGAATGCCGGGATGGTACCTAACATAAGCCCACGGCCGCTTCCTTCCCTCTTCCTTGCCTATCCCTTCCATTCTTCCCATCCCTCCACAAGGCCCCTGTTCAGCATAGCAGGTGAGGCCGCCTGGGCGAGATACTGGTCATACTCCCCAGTTGTATCCCCCGACCAAGAGTCTGAAGCTCCAGGACACTGCCCTTAAGGCGGTAGAGGTGGGATCCCTCGCTAAGTCCGAGGGAAAAACCGAACCTGGAGGGTAAACAGATGATGATGATGATTATTTAATCTTTAGGACTGAAATAAAATATCTAATAGCATGCATGTTTCGACCGTTTTGGAGCATCATCAGTGCCTAACTAATAAGGCAATGCATTTAAAATAAAAATAAAAACATAGTTAAGAAAATCTTAGAGAATTATAATTTATCACTTAATCTTAGATGAATTTAGATGAATTTAAAATCGTTCATTGAATAAGTCATAAGAATTGACCGTGGTGTTGCTTGGATTATTGTGATGTTATTTTAACAAGAGAAAAGCAAGAGCTTGTACAACAGAACATTATAGTGATAAGGAGATTCTCTTAACTAAGTTTATAAATTGTTTTAAAACTGCATTGCCTTATTAGGTAAGTAAAATGAAATGTCGTATGGCTTTTAGTGCCAGGATATCCCAGGACGGGTTCGGCTCGCCAGGTGCAGGTATTTCTATTTGACTCCCGTAGGCGACCTGCGCGTCGTGATGAGGATGAAGTGATGAAGACAACACATACACTCAGTCCCCGTGCCATTGGAATTAACGAATTAAGGTAAAAATCCCCGACCCGGCCGGGAATCGAACCCGGGACCCTCTGAACCGAAGGCCAGTACGCTGACCGTTCAGCCAACGAGTCGGACATTAGGTAAGTACTGATGGTGAACGAAAATGGTCGAAACATGTATACTATTAGATAATATTTTATATCTATCCTAAAGATTGAAGAGTAGTGTATTGATCTAGCTGGAATAAAACCAGCTTTTTACTTGTGCAATACAGTCAATATGGACCATCAGATGATTTTATTTATTTTAAATTTATTAATGTTAAAAAAGAGAAGTTCAAATGTCATGCGGCGGTTACCGCTCCACCTCCACCTCTAGTGTACGCCATTGCTTGTATAAAATGTTAATGCTCACTTTTGTTCTCGTTCTCCTTTACCCTAAAACTGATAAGGCTTCAAAATTTGTTGGAAAATTGTCCTTTGTCGACCGTTCAAATTCATTAATTCATTAAATGCATTCTTCCATTGTATATTGAAGACTAAAATGGAGAAACTGGGTGACTAATAAAAATGCAAGAGTACGTAGACATATTCTAGGTCTAGTGACACTGTTTATTAATCATCTTTGTAAAATATATTTCTGTTGAATCGCAAAGAGGCATAATTTGTCAGGATCTTATTTCTTGTCAGTTACTTCTCTGAAACAGTCGCTTGTGCCAAGTGATTTTGTATTTACTTTGTGCGTGAGAATATGTTTAAATAGCATGTGTTGTGTGTCTCGTTTAAGAGCTACTGTATCTAACTAGTTTGTAAATATACGCTGCAACATTTCACGTTGGCTCAGACGGCTCGTGGTTATTTCCGTCCTCGACAGGAGAATGTAAACAAGGTCGCCGACACTGAAGAGAAACCCGCCAATTGGGACAACAACAGCATAGTTGTACCCATCGTATCGTTCAAGTAGTACTACAAGACTGCCCTCCAAAATTGTATTCCATTTTCTTTCCGTCCACATTTCCTTCTGTTTTCTTTCTTCTTTTTTAATGGTCAGTGCGTTTCGTTCATACATAGACGAAAACCACCCAAATATGTCAGTTCCTTTGTATCCCGAGCCTGTGTCGAGCAGGCAGGAAAGCTGGTTTGAAGCCACCTCTACATTCAGTATGTTCACATTTAGACATCCTCCATTCATTATTTAAAGAACTGGATCGGCAGTTGCAGAGTGGGACTCGGCCTACAGGTAGTCACAGCTGGTCCGTGGTTCGACGGCTCTATCGTAGCTCTACGCCTCTGTATTCGGGAGACGAAGAGGGTCGGTGGTCCTGAGAATAGTTTTCCGTGGTTTTCCATTCTCTTGCACTAAGACGAATGTTGGGAGAGTTCCTGGTATAGGCCACGGCCACCAACCCCCACACCTTCTCCGAACATTTCCTTCGCCGTATGACATCTCCCTGTCCTGAGAGACGGCGTTACTGTCTAAGAGGCCCGCCGTCCCCTTCAGGGACGGAATTACAACGTTTACAATAGTAGTAGTGGTACACAACTGTCATAAAATCCGTCCCAGTGGCCAATTTGTTGTCAAAAAATGGAAGATGACAACTTTTGCGACTTAATAAAATTCCAAGCAGTATTTCGTTTTGAAAACTGTGCGCTTATTGCAGATGATATCTTGGAATTAGAAGTGAAAATAACCGAGCTGAAGAATAGGATTAATGTAATGTATTGTAATTAATGTAAGGTAGATGGCAGAAAACTATGGTAAATATTTCGCTTGTAAATCGGGGAATTGATGATTGAAATGCATTAACTGCAGCTGTCTTAGACATTTTGCAAAATATGTAAGATGCTTCAAGAATAGACTACAGCATTCTGTAAATCATGTGTACATTTTTATGTGATGCTGTCATGTGTTAGTGCAACCCTCAACCCAATGTAAATTGTAGTATTAAGGCATCTGAATTATTTAAGGTAGGTGTGAATTTGTATATGAATATACGTATTTACAATGCTAAGATAATAGTTAGTAATTGGACCGCTCAATCTACTATAAGTCATAGTGTAACATTTTGAAATACTTAAGGCGCGTGTGAATTTGTATATGACGGTGTTGTAATGTTAAGCTAGTAGTGAGCTCAACATATACTATCGTAAGCCGTAGTGTTAAGTACTAAAAATATTTAAGTTGTGTGTGAATTTGTATATGATGATGCTGGATTTAGAATGTTAAACTAGTAGTATTTCTTGTAATATTTTCTTTCCATGGAATTGCTTGTTGTACTGTTATTATTATTATTATTATTATTATTATTATTATTATTATTATTATTATTTATGGAGAATAATAAAAACTAATAATAAAAATTTGCTTCTGAAAAAAATGCTATAAAATTACAAAAGATGCCTACTTTTAAAATATGAGAACAGTCTGATATTAGTTTTTGAGGGAAGTGTATCTGGAATATGACAAGCAGATTAGAGCAGATGAAGGATGTAGTAGTTACGGAGAATAATAATAATTAATAATAAAAATTTGCTTCTGAAAAAATGCTATAAAATAGCTATAAAATTACAAAAATGCCTACTTTTAAAGTATGAGAACAGTCTGATATTAGTTTTTGAGGGAAGTGTATCTGGAATATGACAAGCAGATTAGAGCAGATGAATGATGTTGTAGTTACGGAGAAAAGAAAAGGCTAGCACAGGATACGGTGGTGTGGACAGCTGCATGAAACCAGTCTATGGTCTCAAACAACTACACAAAGAATGTGTATGACAGTGAGTACATAAATGTCCGCCTCTGTGGTGTAGTGATTAGCGTGATTAACTGCCACCCCCGGATGTCCGGGTTCGATTCCCGGCTCTGCCACGAAATTTGAAAAGTGGTACGAGGGCTGGAACGAGGTCCACTCAGCCTCGGGAGGTCAGCTGAGTAGAGGTGGGTTCGATTCCCACCTCAGCCATCCTGGAAGTCGTTTTCCGTGGTTTCCCACTTCTCCTCCAGGCAAATGCCGGGATGGTACCTAACTTAAGGCCACGGCCGCTTCCTTCCTCCTTCCTTGCCTGTCTCATCCAATCTTCCCATCCCTCCACAAGGCCCCTGTTCACCATAGCAGGTGAGGCCGCCTGGGCGAGGCACTGGTCATTCTCCCCAGTTGTATCCCCCGACCCAAAGTTTGAAGCTCCAGGACACTGCCCTTGAGGCGGTAGAGGTGGGTTCCTTCGCTGAGTCCGAGGGAAAAACGGAACCTGGAAGATAAACAGATTAAGAAGAAGAAGAGTGCATAAATATTAACACAATCCCATGATTACAAGTAAATCAAATTGGGGTTGGTAGAACGGTTTACTTATATCAAAAGCCAACATGGTACAGTATTTGAAAAGACCCTTTCCGTTCCAACATGCACATCATACTTTTTTAATTTTATACAGTGGAGTAGGTGACTATTGTAGAACCGTGCGAGGTGGCTACACGGTTCTGATCGCGTAGGAGTGAGCTTGCATTCGGTAAATGATGGGTTCGTATCCCAACGCCGACGGCCCTGAAGGGGGTTTCCGTACTCGTCACCTAAGGCAAAATATCGACGCCTTATTCTCTTTTTTAATGGCTCGTCACTGCTGCCGACTTGACTAGTTACATATTGAAATCACGAGACATAACAATAATAAACTAACGTCAATATAAGTATAAACAATGGAGGTTCCCTTACCAAGTAGCCAACGGCCGTAGCCGTGTTGAAACACCGGATCCCGTGAGATCTCCGAAGTTAAGCAACATTGGGCGTGGTCAGGAGTTGGATATGAGATGAACGTCGTCTCCTGATCCTCTTGTTCCGACAGAATCTACTTCATAAAATTAACTGTTTTAATTAGGGTTGTTTATAGTCGCTTTAACTCAAAGGTCTTATCGCGACTCTTACAGGTGATTACAGAGTAATAATACTGTAATTATCAGGAAATAATATAAATAATTGTATGTAAGTACACTAGTGTCCAAAAGTTAAGCATAAGTTACGAGTAAGCAGGGCAACAGGAAATAGAACGCAAATTGCACGACATATGCATCTAGCAAACTTACGTGTTCGCTCTGTATAGGAAAGGAGTGTTCCCTGCTTTGACTAGCGGCGTAACCGCAAGGTAAACACAGCCAGTACCTGCGCCCCATATTCCCTCAGTCGTGTTTGCCCTGTTATAGCGTGCGGAGTGTAGCCTCGTGGTGAACGTCTCAACATAATGGCACAACGACGCCATTTGGACCCCGTTTTGCAGGGTAGAATACTCGGCCTCCTGGAAGCAGGCCAGACACAGACCGAAGTCGCCGTATCCTTGAATGTGCAAAGTGTCATTTCCAGGCTTTGTGGACGATTTCGAGACACAGGAGATGTTAGTCGTAGGCCAGTACCAGATCGACCAAGGGTAACCACCCAACAGCACGACCTATATCTGGCCTTAATCGCCCGACGAAATCGGAATGCACCAGCAAGACAATTGTCGGCGGAGCTTGCAACCGTTTCAGGGGTTGCCGCTTCCCGGCAAACTGTGTACCGGAGGCTCAGAACAGCAGGCCTGTTTGCCCGACATCCAGCGGTGTGCGTTCCGCTCACTCCAGCACAGAGATGGGCCCGTTTACTGTGGAGCCGCCAACATCGAAACTGGACCATGAATGTATGGAGGCATGTACTCTTCACAGATGAATCCCGCTTCAGTTTGCAGAACGATTCCCGCCGCACATTAATCTGGAGAGAACCGGGTAGCCGATACAACCACAGGAACATCGTGGAACAGGACCATTATGGTGGTGGTGGCGTCATGGTGTGGGGCGGCATCATGTTGAATGGCCGTACGGACCTGTACATCTTCATGGGTGGTCCGAGGAACACTGTTAACGCTCGGAGATATAGGGATGAGGTACTGAGACCACATGTTAAACTCTTCAGAGGTGCGGTTGGTCCAGACTTCCCCTTAATGGACGATAATGCCCGACCGCACCGACAGAGCTCGATAGCTGTAGTCGCTTAAGTGCGGCCAGTATTCAGTAATCGGGGGATAGTGGGTTCGAGCCCCACTGTCGGCAGTCCTGAAGAGGGTTTTCCGTGGTTTCCCATTTTCACACCAGGCAAATGCCGCGGCTGTACCTTAATTAAGGCCACGGCCGCTTCCTTCCAATTCCTAGGCCTTTCCTATCCCATCGTTGCCATAAGACATATCTGTGTCGGTGCGACGTAAAGCAAATGGCAAAAAAAAATACAACGACCGCACCACGCTGCTCTGGTGGATGAATTTCTGGCTGGGGAAGACATTCATCGCATGGCCTGCCCAGCGAGCTCTGCGGATCTGAATCCTACAGAATATGCCTGCGATGCATTGGGGAGGCGAATTGCCCTTTCAAAGGAATGGGATCAACTGCTGCAAGAGCTCTTGGCCGTTAGGGGTAACCATACACCCTGTTAACAGAATATTTTGTTGAGGAAGATATTGCCAAGTTTTATTAGTTTTTGTCAAAGGTGTATCTTAGCTATCAGAACCTTTCTGACACTTTTTTTTTGGATAAGTTGAGTGACATATGGTGTGTGAGTAAGCTTCCGTTTGTTCAGCAATCCGTCTGACATTCCTGTCAGGCGGTATGGCCTCGTTTAGTGATTATGCTTAACTTTTGGACACTAGTGTATATTTATTTGATTTTGGAGTGCAAGCCAGTGTCCGTGAGGAAGTTGATGACTTGATTACTTAGTGCTGGAGAAGCCAGCGTCACTTCCATTTCCGTAGGCTAGGGCCACACTTGCGTCATTTCACGCTGCGTTTGCGTGAAATCTCGCGTCAAAAATGCGCAACACTAACTTGGACGGGAGCGGCCACACGCAGCGTGGAGCCCGCTCGAGAATGGGTTGAGGTCCATTTTGTTTGTGTGTTTTCCCGTTCACTGCGTAGCCACACTTGCGGAATGAACACGCTGCGGTATTGCGCCGAATATTGTGCGTGGTCCATCTGTGTTCGTTTTGCACTTTCACTTTGCAGAATAGAATTAGACAGTGAATTAATAAGTTTGGAGGCACAGAAGTACCCGTGCCTTTTCGATACAAAGAACCAAGAATTCAAAAACAGAGACGTGAGGAGAGATGCGTAGTTATCAGTAACGGGCTCTGTGTCGGGAGAGACGTTGTTTCATTTACTAATAGTATTTTTCAACAAACTCGTGTACTGATGTCATTCCACGCCATCTCTCCATGACAGCTCGGAACATACCACTTAGTCGAGCAGCTCGTGTCCTTTCTCCCAAGTCTTCCCAGCCCAAACTTTGCAACATTTTTGTAACGCTACTCTGTCGGAAATCACCCAGAACAAATCGAGCTGCTTTTCTTTGGATTTTGTCCAGTTCTTGAATCAAGTAATCCAGGTGAAGGTCCCATACACTGGAACCATACTCTAGTTGGGGTCTTACTAGAGACTTGCATGCCCCCTCCTTTACATTCTTACTAAAACCCCTAAATACTCCTATAACCATATGCAGAGATTTGCAGCCTTTATTAACAGTCATATTTATGTGATCACTCCAATGAAGATCTTTCCTTATATTAACACCTAGGTACTTACAGTAATTAAAACTAAGAGGACTTCTCGTATTTGTGAAACTCACAACCTGACTTTTAACCCCGTTTATCATCATACCATTGCCTTCTGTCCATTTCACAATATTATCGAGTTCATTTTGCAGTTGCTCACAATCTAGTAACTTATTTATTACTCTGTACAGAATAGCATCATCTGCAAAAACCCTTACCTCTGATTCCACTTGTTTACTCATATCATTGATATATAAGAAAACATAAAAGTCCAATAATACTGCCTTGAGGTGTTCCTCTCTTAATCATTCCAGGGTCAGATAAAGCTTCGCCTACTCTAATTCACTCTTTTGTCTAGTCCAATTGCACTCATTTTTGCGGGTAGTCTCCCATGACCTAACCTATCAAATGCCTTAGATTGATCAATCGCGATACAGTCCATTTGACAGAATAGCATTCCAAATGTGTTCACGGGCATTCTGTAATACTCAAAAATTTCTCTTCCTTGTCTTTTAGTTGATTGTGTAGGAGCACAAATTGTCCACTACAGAGCTCGATAGCTGAAGTTGCTTAAGTGCGGCCAGTAACCAGTATTCGGGAGATAGTGGGTTTGAACCCCACTTTCGGCAGCCCTGAAGATGGTTTTCCGTGGTTTCCCATGTTCACACCAGGCAAAGGCTGGGGCTGTACCTTAAGTAAGGCCACGGTCGCTTCCTTCCCACTCCTATCGCATCGTCGCCATAACACCTATCTGTGTCGGTGCGACGTAAAACAGCTTGTAAAAAATGTCCACTTAATGACCTGTCATTTATTATAGGATGGATCCAATTATTTTCTTTGACGACGACGACGAACAACCAACGCGGTAACGCACCAACGTTGGTTTTTTTAATGGAATTCCTTCCATATGCAGAGCAATGGCGATGCTTTGCTACTTTACAATATACAACACACTTGGATGGGTTGCCACGCGTTGTTGGTGGGGGGTAAGGGAACGGAGGAGCGGAAAGGAACTGGCCACTCAACCGCACGTAAACTCCGGCTCAGGAACACCTCTGCGGAGGTTCGGACCTGCCTTCGGGCAGAATAACCCTTACCTACCTACCAAAATCACGTCGTGCAAACACGCAAATGTGGCCACGCGCCCAGTCGTCTAGCTACGTGAAAAACGCGCAGAAATCCAGCTGTCAAAACGTAAGTGTGGTCACCCACCTTGCAGGTCATCCAGCTGCGTGAAAATCACGCAGAGACTTACGCATGTTGTGGTGTTGGCGCCAATGGTGATACCGTTGACATTCTGAGATGATATCCTTGACAGTGAGGGAACAGTTACATGTACTGTAGTGCAGGTGGGAGGTTGTTTCTTTTCAGTTGTGGGTGATCTTCGTGTATCCTATCCTTAGTCGGGTGATTAAAACTTGTTCATGTCTGGTGAAGTTTTGAAGAGGATATATTCTCGTAGATATCATTTTAATTTTTTGGAGGTTGCTAACGGAACTTGTAAACTAGTTCATTTTCCATCGCTCGTATAGTTTGATTTTCATGTAAGCTATGACAGAATGTCGAGTGGCAATTTGAGGGTCGTTGATTCATCAACTGATTCGTTGCTTGGTATACCTCTGTGAGATGGTATCCACATTAAACATTATTTCCTTCAATCTTGATCTTGTGGTACAACATTTGAATTTCTTTAAGAAGGAGGTGTGTATTGAAGTTAATGCACTTTTGGAATCAGAGAATATTATACATGAGTTATTGCACCTTGCTGATTGACAAATTATACTCCAGTTATGTTGGCCTAGTAACATGGATATGTTTTTGGGTTGCGGGTCTATTTGGAATTAGCGTCATCACTTGTAAGCATGGCGATCAGTATTCGTCATCTATGTATACTGGGTCAGTAGCGCCATCTATATGTTGCTACAAAAACGCAAGTTTCGTGTGAACGATTTTTGTTGAGAGCGAGTACTTGCGAGTCCCGGGACGAAAACTATGACCCTCTACTCATCTGTTTCCGCGACATGCCGATGAGTCGGAAAATCTCTATCATGTTCACTGGCGGGCGAAAAGCGATCTGTCATGGAGAAGAAATTTTTTTCTCCTCTTCGCTACTCTACTAAATCTACCAAAAGTCTAATCATGAGATCGGAATACATTTTGGGAAGAATAAGAAGAATAATTTGAGGAGGCGGAAAGCGTCTCTGCTTAACAAACGGGCCTTTTCAGGGGGAGATTAACTTAGATTTTTTAGAATTAAGGTGATTATATCAAATTAGGCCGAAAAATGGTGAGGTGACCAGTTAAAACAGGTCGTAAATTAGCCAAGGGCTATGATGTTTGAGAGTAGGAGTTTGAGAGTTTAAGAGTAGGATGCCCGGATCGGTAGAATTATTGAGGAGGATTCCAGACTTGGCCATCTTGACTATTGTATTTACCTGAGATCTTTTGAGCGGAATACTTAGTTCATTTCGTATATTTTTATTAGATCTCAGGATAGGCGCTTTTTTTCATTCGTCGGAGGGTTTTATTTTGGAAACGTTGAAGTTTTAGCACGTCGAATGCTACTGCCTTCGTAACATACAGGCCGTATGTAGAAGGTGCGCCAAGCCCATCCATTGATCAATTGAGGCGAGCTAACCGAATGTTACAAATTGTACTTGTGAATGTAATTCATAAGGACTGGGAGAATTCTTTGGATAATTGCGACATAACTTTATATTTAAATGTATTGCATATTTGTACTTCACATTTATCACATCAGGATTTACGTAAACAGCTGTTATTATGATAATTAGACCTCATAGTTTAGGTTAGGTATGGTATCTTCATGTGATGAGTCATATAAATTCAAGGGACGTAATGCTTCTCGTGGAATTTTTTCATTTGTTATCAGTAACACGTTTTTGTGGAAATATAATGCAACACATTGCTTTACGTCACACCGACACAGATAAGTCTTATAGCGACGATGGCATAGGAAAGACCAAGGAGTGGGGAGGAAGCGGCCGTGGCCTTAATTAAGGTACAGCCCGGTGTGAAAATGGGAAACCACGGAAAACCATCTTCAGGGCTGCCGACAGTGGGGTTCCAACCCACTATTTCCCAGATGCAAGCTCCCAGCTCTTGCCCCTAACCGCACGGCCAACTCTCCCGGTGAAATACAATGTGTTGCGAATTTAAATACAGTATGTGAAAGTTCGCAGTCCATGAGACTACTTGTAATTAGTACCATCATGCAGGGAACACCATGGGTCGTATTTACTTGCGCGTAGTACCACTATGTTAGGTACGCACTAGGTTTGTGATTAGTAGCGACAGTGTGTGAATCAGGATGAGGGGTCTTACAGTACCTGTGATTCGTACTCCTATATGAGCAACACCATGGGATGAGCGACACCATGGTTCTGCCTTGTCTATGCTTAGTTCCAACTATGTGAGGAATACCACAGAATAGTTCGGGTGCCTGTGGTTAGTCCACCTATGTGAGGAACGCCATAGGTTTGCGTTGTCTGTAAATAGCGCCGCAATGTGCGTAACACCATAGGTCTGTGTTACATGTGCGCATTACACTACCTGTGAATAGTACCATAATGTGTGGAATATCGCGAGTCTACGCTACTTTTGATTAGTACCGCCAAATGACAAATAGCATGGTTCTACTTTCCTAGCGATAAGTATCATTATGAGGGGCCGGTGATCTGGATTTTGGACTCGTTTCGACTACAAGCATAATCGATTCAGCATCGTGCTATAGAAGCAGTTCCGTGGTCAGTAATACTATTGTTTTGTGCCAGCCGTGCTGGCCTTTGGTCACAGGGGTCCCGGGTTCGATTCCCGGCAGGGTCGGGAATTTTAACCTTAATTGGTTAATTTCGCTGGCATGGGGGCTGGGTGTATGTGTCGTCTTCATCATCATTTCATCCTCATCTCGACGCGCAGGTCACCTTCGGGTGTCAAATCAAAAGACCTTCATCTGGCGAGCCGAACATGTCCTCGGACACTCCCGGCACTAAAAGCCATACGCCATTTCATTTTGGTTTTTTTTTGTGCCAGCTTCTGTGCATGTGAGGCACTGTGGGTCGGTTCCACTGATCGTTTTAAATTCATATCCATCCATCCATCCATCCATCCATCCATCCATCCATCCATCCATCCATCCATCCATCCATCCATCCATCCATCCATCCATCCATCCATCCATCCATCCATTCATTCTTCGTCCTCACACTTTGAATTCTGGTCAGTGGAGGATTTTGGACTTTTAATTTGTCATAACATTTCGTCTCATTTCGTACCATTAGGGGCCGATGACCTCGATGTTAGGCTTCTTTAAACAACAAGCATCATCATCATTATCATCATCATCAAAGTTCGCAGTTGCCACAATGCTAAGATCTTGTGCGTATCGCGGTGAAAATACAACTATACAAGTAAATATGCACTAATATTTTTATTTTCTTCGTATGGGAGCAGGTTACCTTTAAAAAAACGAAACTCACAACCGAAAATGTACCTGTTATGAAGAATAAAGCAGTATATTTCACTCATTTTCCCGAGCTGATGATGAGTTGTGCTTTTGACTTTCTCGTTACACAGATTTACAGCAGGGCGTTTTATTGTTGATACAGAACAAGCATAAAAGTGGACAGTAACCAATCGAACCTACATATGGTTATTTCTTAGGTTAGTAATGTTGAGTACCCGCTGCCACTTCTCTCCAAAATTAATGGGAGTAAAAACAAAACCCAGTCTGAAATTGTAGAACTAAATGCAATTTATAAAACCTCCCGCTAAATTATTTTAGCATTTTTATGCGTACATTTTAAAATTTTAAAATTAAACTATTGCTTATAGATAACATTTGTAGATGTTGGAAGCAATGCACGTTAATAATTAAGGAATTAGTCCTCGGCACTTTTCGTGAATGTGGAAAGTAACAGATGTTGCTGGTCGGTGTATTAATATTTGGGATAACGTGGGCTATTCTTAAACAAAAAAATGATACAAATGTTTGTGTAGAAGAAAGGGTCTCAAGAAAGTCTGCGAAGGATAGTGCCAAAAGTGCTAAGAAAAAAAAACCTACTGTATTATGGAGGTAAAGAGTTTATTCTTATTGTTATTTGCCTTACGTCCCACTAAGTACTTTTACGGTTTTCGGAGACGCCGAGGTGCTGGAATTTAGTCCCGCAGGAGTTCTTTTACGAGCCAGTAAATCTACCGGCACGAGGCTGACGTATTTGTGCACCTTTAATTACCACCGGACTGAGCCAGGATCGAACCTGCCAAGTTGGGGTCAGAAGGCCAGCGCCTCGTTCGTCTGAGCCACTCAGCCCGGCATTATTATTATTATTATTATTATTATTATTATTATTGTTGTTGTTTTACGTTGGTTGTCTCCATATTTTTATTAATGCATAATAATTATTATTTGTTGGGTACTTTGACAAATAAAACACTCAAGCTTTGACCGCATAGATCGCACTTCAAACCTACTTCTTTCAAAATTGCGAAGACCTGACTTACGAATTACGATACGAGTACAGGTGTTAGAAATCTCACCTTTTATATTAATACAATATTTGTGAATATTTCATTATTACAGGGTACAGACGTATCAAGTGTTTGCATTGCACGGGTCGGTCGGAGGCAACAGCTCGCCTCTTTGCGTGTCGTCATCGGAGCTACAGTACGGCCTGTACATTACGAAAGGAGTGCGGATACTGTTTACTACCTATCACACTTGGTGCTGATTTAAACATCGATCTGAAGTCAGCGCCTGGTCAGAGTTTCTTTCCTCCATGCGTGATACGCTCGCCCTCGAATTAAGCAAGCACTCAGCCACTTCCACTACGTTCACCGATGCTGTGTTCAATCACCACGTAAAACGCTTAACAACCCAAGAGTACGTTTAATACTTTTGCTATCATCGTCCATTACTGAGTATAACTAATGTATCCAAACCTATGTCTGTCCATTAATATGTAAATACATTTTTGTTGCACTCCAACAGTATTGTAATTTTTTTTCTTCGCGAAAAATACTTCATTCTATCTCTAAACTCCTGTACTCTATTATAGACACTCGCACTTCGCACACGGAGAAGCATTGAATTGTGGATATGAACTTGCTTTCTTGTCTTCTAAGTCCAAAAACATAGCCATGAACATACATATGCTTTTCCGTGTAGCGGAGAAAATGTACTTTTTTCTCTGTCCTAATTGAGTGATTTTCTCTGTTGCTGTGCAGGTCTTGTTCCTGGAGGTGACGGACCCTGAAGGCCAGTTGATAACTGGAGCAATGGCTCTCAAGACACTGATAACCAGCTACTGTAAGAAGTTCCGCAGCCGGTGAAATGCTCCGTTTTACGACAAGCGATAATTATTTTTACGAGGGGAAGGGTGTGGGGAGATGACGGAGGAAGCAGAAGACAAGAGAAGTTGCGTTGTGATAACATCAGTGTGTTCCGTGAGGGATTATGTGGAAGGCGAAACCTCCAGACCTAGTATGGCCACTTCATGTGGTAATACTTTGTTGCTGTCTGATTATTCCTTCCACATTAGCCAGTGTTGAACGCGATAATAAGGCGAGTGGCGGTAGAGTCTGTAACAGTGTCGACATTCGCAATTCTATTAGTTCCTTTAAAAATTTGGAAGGATGTCGTGTGGTAGAAGGTTTCGTCCAAATTGTCTTGTTTGATCAAACAAATGAGACTGATTTTGAGAACATATCCTTCCCAGAACTCAGAGAAATCACGTGTTATCTACTGCTCTTTCGTGTGAAAGGTTTGAAGAGTTTAGGACCATTGTTTCCAAATTTGGCTATTATACGTGGAAATAAGTTGTTCAAAGATTATGCGCTTGTGATTTACGAAATGTTTCAGTTACAAGAAATCGGTTTATGGGGGTTAACCTCTATAGAAAGGGGTGACATACGGATAGAAAAGAACCCCAGTCTTTGTTTTGTGGAGTCTATAGATTGGAGTTTGATTTCTAGTGGTGAAAGGGTGATTGCTATGAATGAAGATGAAAAGGTATGTCGGTCAAGTTCCGTGTGTGCCAATAGTAATTGTGAGGGAGGGTTGTGCTGGGGCAGTAACCGCTGCCAGAAGGTGCACCAAGAAGGATGTCATGAAATGTGTGTTGGAGACTGCACTGGACCCGGACCCAGAGACTGTTCTGCCTGTAGACACGTCCTGGTGGATGGCGAGTGCGTCAGCTCGTGTCCTAATAATAGGTAATGTATTATTTATGTGTTTATAAAGTCTTATACAGAGTGCTCGTCATAGTAAATAGTATTCATTTGCTGCACTACCCATAGTGCATATTTTTAGAGAATGAACGCGACATATTTGGCGGGAGTTCCTATTGGCTGATAGGTGACACCAAATACAGTAGAGACAATACGCGACACTTACGGATTTAGCCTTGTTAAAATGGGAGACAATTCGACGGTGGCGCTCCTGGTGACTTGACCTGAAAAGTCGCGCTAAATTCAAATATCAATGGAAATGCATATACGAAACTGGATAAATAAATTACGTCTAGAAAGAAAGTGTTATTGAGATATTAACTTCGAAGTTGCTAAAGCAATTCTGGATAAATGAATGAAGAATTATTTTAAAAGTTATTGTTTAAAGACTGAAATTAGACATATAAACAAGATGTGAAGTGGACTGCTGTGAAACGGCTTGATCTTTCATTTATGCATTACTTTTTTGCTATAGCATTCCTGCCTGAACTTTTACGGTTAGATTTGTCTTTTTTCTCATTTAAAAAACATTGTATCATCACATTAAGACACTTGTCAATACAAATATTGGCACAATCCTTACACACATGATGCAATGAATTAACGTTTAAAAGCTGGACAATCTTCCTCTTAACATGAAGCCTACTAACATAAAGAAAATCTATAAAATCCCGGCTTTAATCTGAGAAGAGGGATAAATGAAAGAAAAGTATGAAAATGTTGTCGATAGTGATGCTTTGAGTAATATTTACGTACAATTAGAGTAAAAATGTAACATACCCTTGGCTGTATAGTCGAGGATTTTTCAAGTCGCTGGCTTGGAAATGATCTGAACAGATCTTATAATTCTTATATAAGCGTAACGTCCCTTCTTTCTTATACACCTTATCCAAATCACTTCTGTGACATTTCAAAACCCACAGATCACACCTACAACAACACATCGGCATTGAAAGTTAACTGCTGCACTATACAATAAAATATGCGTGTTATATTTTAAGCCAGTTAAAATATGGGTCGAGCAGGTCAGAAGATTATGAAGTACTATAAAAGTCTCTTTGTCACTGGAAGAATATATATGCAAACACAATATTACTTACATTTTCTTGTCACGAGGTAAACGAAAGAAAGACCGCGCATTCTTCTCTACATCATAGTTACTGCAGACAAACACCGCACATATCTTTCCCCTTATGTTGAGAGGAGGTATCAAGGAATGACATACGCTGCTATTTAATTATGTCAACTCCCTGAAAACGCATAAATAACACCAAAAACTTCACACACAAATACACGTGCTCTTACGACAGAATCAGTAGTTCTCAGGTCTACCCGCTAGGGAGAGCTCTAATAGCTGTTACCAGCGTATATTTTGTTTGCCATCTCCGCGCTGCAACAATGGATCTCGTCATTCTGGGAATGGTGTTTCGGAACAACCCTAAAAAAATGCAGGAAATTGTTTTCATCAAGCGCTGGCCTAAATTTTGGTCATCTTGCTATTTAACAATGACTCACTGTCTTGGTCTAAACAAATTAATTATCTCGGCTTAATAATGGACCGTGGTTTCACGTGGTGCCACGGCATGCCTGAAAGCCTTGAGACCTCTGCTATGTACAATCGCGATCACAAGCATTCCGTGTGGAAAAGGAAACAGGTAAGGTTTGGGCTAAGATTTTGGCCAACCATGAGGATGAACTAGTAACCAAGGCAACGTCACATGTGTTCGTCTTCCAGGAGGTGTGGCTTGCGACGTTGCGCACACAGAGGTCACTCACTCCCACTGTTTTTTTTTGGGGGGGGGGGGAACTGATTAAGATGTTTCTATGGTTAAACATTCTGGCTACACTGGCTTTTCCTAATCAAGTTAAACAATTAATTAACTGTAATTTAATTGCGATGAAGTTTGCACGATGTAATCCCACCCCAATATATGGCATTTTTTTTTTTTGTACAGCGCTGACAATAACTTCATAGGAACGGTTTTCCAAACGCCATTGCGTCTCTGATAATCATAATTATTTAATGCCAGGTTATTTTTACTTTGGTTCTTGAGGATAAAAATTATTGTTGTTATTAATAGTAGTGGTAGTAGTATTTAACAGGGCCTATATTGACGACAATAAGAGTCATTCTTTCTTAAGTGGTTGAGCGCGATGCCATTTGATAATGAAGTCATAGTCGAGACCGCTAACATTTCAGCCAGACTTCGCACACAAGAATTACAAGGAAGCTGAAGAATTTTACCCTCAATGAGTTGACATACACATTACGTCTGTTGCCTTGAATGAGCCGTGTGGTTCCTTCCTTCATTCCCCTCCCACTTCATTGTCGAGCCAGTGGGAAGTGTGGGCAGGTGGGGAAGCAAGTACCTTCCCCGCCGTGTGTGTTTCGTTCATGCTAGATATCCTCGTACTTCGTTTTCTCCACCTCCCCTCACTCTTCAGATGTGTGCATGTGTTAACGCGTCTAATGGATGTGACCAATGAGAGAGAGAGTGTGTGAGCATGTATTGGGTGGTTCTGAGGGCTGTACTGATTTCTTGCCTCAAATGAATATTTCTGGCAACGAGATACTAAACATTTCGAGTGCACTAAATGCGTCTCTTCAAATATTAAGAAAAACATGTATTTAGCATGTGTCAGGAACATCCTGCTGTACGCTTGTGAAGCCTGGGGCTATATTCCAAAAATTCATCTTTCAAAATTACAAGTTTTTTGAAATAAAACTCTAAGAATGATGATTAGAGCCCCAATACTGAAATGTAATAAAATGGTACGAACTTAGTATACCGCTTATTAGATCTCAGATAAATAAAATGGTAAAGATGACCAAATCTAGAACTCTCCTTAGCCACTCAACCGACCCTGGCATCCTACTCTTAAAACGCGCCGCAAGAACCAGGAAGCCGAACACACGATTCAAACATCATGGCGCTTGGCTAACTTATGACCTGTTTTAAATATGAAAACAAAACCTTTCGGACTTTTTCAATTGCTATTGGCTTTACGTCACATCGACACAGATAGGCCTTATGGCGACGATGGGACAGGAAAGGGCTAGGACTGGGAAGGAAGCGGCCGTGGCCTTAAGTAAGGTACAACCCCAGCATTTTCCTGGTGTGAAAATGGCGCGTAAAAAGCTCCTTCGGGACAAAATTCTGGCACTTAGCAATTTACTTCTTTTTTTTTTTTACCTGACATTCAATCCAATAAGATTTCTTCCCAACGAACAACTTGTACCGACATAAAAAGTTCTACCCAATGTTAACATAAAAAGCCGCCAATAATCTGTTGCAGTGATCAACCGTAGGAAGCCGGGCTGAGTGGTTCAGACGGTTGAGGCGCTGGCCTTCTGACCCCAACTTGGCACGTTCAGTTCTGGCTCGGTCCGATGCTATTTGAAGGTGCTCAAATACGCCAGCCTCGTGTCTGTAGATTTACTGGCACGTAAAAGAACTCCTGCGGTACTAAATTCCGGCACCTCGGCGTCTCCAAAAACCGTAAAAGTAGTTAGTGGAACGTAAAGCCAATAAAATTATTATATTTATTATTATTATTATTATTATTATCCAACGGTAGGCAGTAGTGGCGTTTGACCGGGGGGGGGGGCGAGGGGGGACAGTCCCCTCACTTTGTGGAGAAAACTTAACTTGTATTCCATTTTAGCGGACTGAAACTAGGAATTATAGGAATTATTATAAAAAAATTGTACAAGCCCTGTTGTCTTATAAGCTAATTCTTTACTTTATATTCTTTAATTTTTAGCAGAAATACGCACTATTAAGAGGGGAATTCCTCAAGGCAGTATTATCGGACCTTTGTTTTCTTATATATATAAATGATATGAGTAAAGGAGTGGAATCGGAGCTAAGGCTTTTTGCGGATGATATTATTCTCTATAGAGTGATAAATAAGTTACAAGATTGTGAGCAACTGCAACGTGACCTCGAAAATGTTGTGAGATGGACAGCAGGCAATGGTATGTTGATAAACGGGGTTAAAAGTCAGGTTGTGAGTTTCACAAATAGGAAAAGTCCCCTCAGTTTTAATTACTGCGTTGATGGGGTGAAAGTTCCATTTGGGGATCATTGTAAGTATCTAGGTGTTAATATAAGGACAGATCTTCATTGGGGTAATCACATAAATGGGATTGTAAATAAAGGGTACCGATCTCTGCACATGGTTATGAGGGTGTTTAGGGGTTGTAGTAAGGATGTAAAGGAGAGTGCATATAAGTCTCTGGTAAGACCCCAACTAGAGTATGGTTCCGGTGTATGGGACCCTCACCAGGATTACCTGATTCAAGAACTGGAAAGAATCCAAAGAAAAGCAGCTCGATTTGTTCTGGGTGATTTCCGACAAAAGAGTAGCGTTACAAAAATGTTGCAATGTTTGGGTTGGGAAGAATTGAGAGAAAGGAGAAGAGCTGCTCGACTAAGTGGTATGTTCCGAGCTGTCAGCGGAGAGATTGCGTGGAATGACATTAGTACACGAATAAGTTTGAATGGCGTTTATAAAAGTAGGAAAGATCACAATATGAAGATAAAGTTGGAATTCAAGAGGACAAACTGGGGCAAATATTGATTTATAGGAAGGGGAGTTAGGGATTGGAATAACTTACCAAGGGAGATGTTCAATAAATTTCCAATTTCTTTGAAATCATTTAGGAAAAGGCTAGGAAAGCAACAGATAGGGAATCTGCCACCTTGGTGACTGCCCTAAATGCAGATCAGTATTGATTGATTGATTGATTGATTGATTGATTGATTGATTGATTGATTGATTGATTGATTGATTGATTGATTGATTGATTGATTGATTGATTGATTGATTGATTGATTGATTGATTGAAATGTCGTTCGTCGTGGCTAACCGATTTGCATAGCGCCACAGAAAGCAGAGGAGACTTTGCATATGTTGTGAGAAAGGGTAGCGGGGTTTTTTTTTTTTTTTTTTTTTTTGGCCAAGATTATGGACACTGAAGTATGATTCACCGGCTTGTTGCGTGTATTCGTCCGTGTGGCAGTCTCTTTAGTGTCTGTTAGTTTGTAGTCAAATACTAAATGTTTAATACACCCCTGTTTAATTGTAATGCATGTGTATATTGTTCCTTTGGTGAACGTTTTATTCTATAGTCTAGTATTGAATCAAAGACTCAAAAACTATTATTACCGCACTTAAGTTGGTAAAACCTTTACCTCTCTGTGGAAATTCGCCCAGAGGGCATACATTTTTTTTTACTACTTTGTAACTTTTCTTTTTCCAGTTTTTATGCACATAAACACCCCCTCACCTCCCCTACGACTTTTGTTTCCTAATCGCTGCTACTGAGTCCGAAGGAGACCATTAGTTTCGCCGAGAAATTAGCCATTAATCTTTTTCAAAAATCGGAGAATAATCAGGGTAGTTTACAAAGATGTGGTACACCCTTAACACAGTGGACGTGATGTTTATCTACTGCTCATAAGGTCGATCTACTATAGCTGTATTACAAGAACTGTTGCTAGCAGGTCTTGTGCTTAATCTGCCTGTCACCTTTTGAATTGCAAACGAGAGAGCTGACATGGAAGGTTCATTACATTCCAGCCATTATTTCATTTCAGCATGTATAATACTGTAATACATTCCGTCCTCTTAGCGTTACAGAGAAGCCGTTAATTTCATTAACAGGCTATATACGAGTTTGCCAACTTTTATTCATAAAGTGGTTTACATTTAACACGATTCCATCATGATTAGGCGTGCCAAAATTTAGTTCCTCTCTTTCCTTGCAAGGTAATGTTAAGTACCTCTTACAGTCTAATGGCTAATGAGGAATGTGGAGAGCCAGACTTCACATTTTCTTGACCTTTGCTAGGAAAGACCCGACTTTACTCCCGGAGGAAATAACTTCAGCACTCATTTGGCCTGTTCGCTGAGTCGGCTAGAGGCCACTTGAAGGTGATTAGCGGTTCGTAAGGTCTTGATCATCATGTTGTTTTGTCCCCGATAACGCGGGCACGCCGTGTGGGTGGAGGACCCAGACGAAGAATACACCCGCGGTATCCCCTGCCTGTCGTGAGAGACGACTAAAACGGGCGACCAAGGGGTGACGACGCTAGAACCATGAGACTACTTTGTGATTAGTACTATTATGTGCGGAACACCATGGGTTGACGTTACTTGCGATTAGTACCAGCTTGCGAGGAAAACCATGGGTCTACGTTACATAGGAACAGTACCATTATGCGAGAAACGCTATGGGTCTGGGAGTTGCTTGTGATAAATGTCATCGTGTGTAGTCCGCCGGTCGGTCCCACTGTGTTCAAAATGGGCCTGCGTTACCTATGAGTAGTACCACTTTACGAGAGACACCATAGGTCTACGTTGCCTGTGATTAGTGCCACTGTGTCAGAAACACCCTGGGTTTGACAGGCGGTCGTGATTAGTAGCACTATGTGAGTAAAACCATGGGTCTGCGTTGCCTGAGAGTAGTACCATTATGTGAGGAACACAGTGGGTTGCCTGTGGGCGTTACCATTATGTGTGATACACCGTGGGTATACATTACCTATAATTATTACCACTATGTCACCAACACCATGACTATATGTGGCCTGTGATACCGGCGCCCGTAATTAGTCCCACTATGTGAGGAACACCACGGGTCTGCTTTGCTTGTGAGTAGTACCATTATGTGCGAAACACCATGGGTTTGTGTTACCTGTGAGTGGAGTCATTGCGTGTGACATACCGTGGGTCTACACTCACTTAGCAAATGTCATGGGATAGACACCTAATAGTGTGTGGGGCCTCCTCTGGCCCTGCGAACTGCAGTGAGACGCCGTGGAAGTGAGTCGACAAGTCCCTGGTAGTCCTCTGGACGTAGCTGACACCAAATCGTTTTCAGAGCAGCCGCCAATGCTGGTCTGTTCGTGGGTGCAGGATCCATGGCACGGAGCCTGCGTTCCAGGACATCCGAGATATGCTGGATACGGTTCATATCGGGGCTCCTGGGTGGCCATGGCAGTCGTTTTGACCTCCGCTGCATGTTCCTGGAACCACTCCCGGGCAGCGTGGGAGCGATGTGGTGGCGCGTTATCATCTTGAAATACCGCAGAACCGTCTGGGCGCTGGAAGGCCAAAAATGGGTGGAGCTGGTCTCCGAGCAGCTCAACATACCGCGTAACATTCAAAGTCTCTTCCAGAACAACTAGGCGGCCCATTCCATACCAGGAAAACGCACCCGAGACCATAACAGAGACGCCAACGCCCTGGACCACACCTTCGTGGCAGGCGGGATCCATCGCTTCATGCCGTCTGCGCCATACACGGTGCCTCCCATCGGCATATTGCAATTTAAATCGTGATTCGTCCGACCATATCACGTCACGCCATTTTTTCAGTGTCCATCCCTGGTGACTGGCGACAAATGCGCGTTGTTGTGCCCGATGACGTTGGGTTAACAGTGGCACCCGTGTGCGGCGCCGGCTCCCATACCCCATAGAATCCATGTTCCTACGGATTGTCCACTGGGAGACGTGTCTAGCACGGACTGTGTTGAATTGAGCCGTGATTTGTTGCAAGGTTGCCCATCTGTCACTATTGACAATCCGTCCCAGATGTCGCCGGTCACGGTCATCGAGGGTGACTGGACGGCCGGTCGTTCGTCTGTTGTGGATGGTGACACCCGCATACAACCATTCACGATGCACACTGGGCACGGTTGATCGTGTGAAGCCGAATTCCAGCACCACTTCCGAAATCGCACTTCACATCCGTCGGGCACCGACCACCATACCCCATTCTAACGGTGTCAGCTCACGACGACGTTCCATGTTACACCTGTCACATGCTCAGCCACTGCTCACAAGATCTCCTATACAACTGCCGCTGGCACTGGGGGCGTGTGGTGCGCAGACAACACACCTGCACATCAGTGCTCCGCTATCCCGTGACAGGCAGATGTTGAGGAAAGTAGAAGAGAAGGAAGAGGGAAAGAAGAAGGTGGTAGTGTTTCACGTTGGTACTAACAACATAAGGCAAGCAGGTATAAGTACCAACATAGTTGGGGATGTGTGGGATCTGGTAAATGCAGCACGGATGAAGTTTAAGGAAGCGGAGATTGTTATCAGTGGAATACTCTGTAGGAGGGATACTAACTGGAAGGTGATTGGGGATTTAAATGAGACTACGGAGTGGGTATGTGGGAAACTGGGAGTGAGATTTCTAGATCCTAATGGGTGGGTAGGAGACAGGGATCTACGCCCAGATGGCCTTCACTTAAACCGCAGTGGTACATATAAGTTAGGAAACTTGTTTAAAAGGTTTATAGGCAGGTACATTCAGGGAGACGGGGTGGCCTAGGGAGCGGTGTTAAGCGAACAGGGAACTGGAAATAAAGTAGGGATGACATATATATGTTAGTGTTCAACTGTAGAAACATTGTAAACAAAGGAATCGAATTAAGTAATTTAATAGATATATACTTACCAAATATTGTAATAGGAGTTGAATCATGGCTGAGAAATGATATAATGGATGCCGAGATATTCTCACGGACCTGGAGTGTGTATCGTAGAGATAGGATAGGAATGGTAGGAGGGGAGTATTCATTCTGGTGAAAGAAAAATTTGTAAGCTACGAAAAATTTAAGGATGAAAAACGTGAAATTCTGGGTGTAAGGCTCTTCTCTAAAGATAATAGGCAACTTGATGTCTTTGGAGTGTACAGACCGGGAAAGGGTAGCGCTGACGCTGATTCAGAATTATTTGATACGATAATCAGCTATGTTGGAAATGATATGGAAAGGAATGTGATAGTAGCAGGTGATCTCAATTTACCAAATGTCAGCTGGGAAGGCAATGCGAACGATAGGAAGCATAAACAACAAATGGCAAATAAGTTAATATGGGAAGGGCACCTGATTCAGAAAGTGATGGAACCAACTACAGGGAAGAATATTTTGGATGTGGTGCTGATAAAACCAGATGTGCTCTATAGAGAAACCGAAGTAATAGATGGTATTAGTTATCACGAAGCTGTTTTTGTCGTAGTTAAAAATAAATGTGAAAGAAATGAAGGTCTTAAAAGTAGGACTATTAGGCAGTACCATATGGTTGATAAAACAGGCATGAGGGATTTTTTGAAAAGTAACTGGAAAACGGTAAATAAAAATGTAAACAGACTCTGGGATGGGTTTAAAGCAATTGTTGAGGAATGTGAAAATAGATTTGTACCTTTAAAGGTGGTAAGGAATGGCAAGGATCCGCTATATTATAACAGAGAAGTAAAGAGATTAAGAAGGGGGTGCAGACTGGAAAGAAATAGAGTTAGAAATGGTTATGGAAGTAAGGAGAAATTGAAGGAACTTACTAGGAAATTGAATCTAGGAAAGAAATCAGCTAAGGATAACATGATGGCAAGCATAATTGGTAGTCATACAAATTTTAGTGAAAAATGGAGGAGTATGTATAGGTAGTTTAAGGCAGAAACAGGTTCAAAGAAGGACATTCCAGGAATGATTACTGAACAAGGGGAGTGTGTATGCGAGGATCTTCAAAAGGCAGACGTATTCAGTCAGCAGTATGTAAAGATTGTTGGTTACAAGGATGATGTTCAGATAGGGGTTGTGAGTAACACTAAAGAAGTATTAAAATTTACCTGTGATAACAATGACATTTACAGTAAGATACAAAAGTTGAAAACTAGAAAAGCAGCTGGAATTGATAAGATTTCTGGGGATATACTAAAGGCAATGGGTCGGGATATAGTACCATATCCGACGTACTTATTTGATTATTGTTTCGTTGAAGGAGCTATACCAAATGAATGGAGAGTTGCTATAATAGCCCCTGTGTAAGGGAAAGGGTGATATACATAAAGCTGAAAATTACAGGCCAGTCAGTTTGACATGCATTGTAGCCTATGTAAGCTTTGGGAAAGCATTCTTTCTGATTATATTAGACATGTTTGCGAAATTAATAACTGGTTTGACAGAAGGCAGTTTGGGTTTAGGAAAGGTTATTCGACTGAAGCTCAGGTTGTAGGATTTCAGCAAGATATAGCAGATATCCTGGATTCAGGAGGTCAATTGAATTGTATTGCGATTGACTTATCTAAGGCATTTGATAGGGTAGATCATGGAAGACTACTGGCAAAAATGAGTGCAGTTGGACTAGAAAAAAGAGTGACTGAATGGGTGGCTATATTTCTAGAAAATAGATCTCAGAGAATTAGAGTAGGCGAAGCTCTATCTGACCCTGTAATAATTAAGAGGGGAATCCTCAAGGTAGTATTATTGGACCTTTATGTTTTCTTATATTTATCAATGATATGTGTAAAGAAGTGGAATCAGAGATAAGGCTGTTTGCAGATGATGTTATTCTGTACAGAGTAATAAATAAGGTAGAAGGTTGTGAGCGGCTGCAGGGTGACCTCGATAGTGTTGTGAGATGGACGGTGGACAATGTCATGATGATAAACGGGGTTAAAAGTCAGGTTGTGAGTTTCACAAATAGGAAAAGTCCTCTCACTTTTAATTACTGCGTTGATGGGGTGAAAGTTCCTTTTGGAGATCATTGTAAGTACCTAGGTGTTAATATAAGAAAAGACCTTCATTGTGGTGATCACATAAATATGATTGTTAATAAAGGGTACAGATCTCTGCACATGATTATGAGGGGTTTAGGGGTTGTAGTAAGGATGTAAAGTAGAGGGCATATAAGTCTCTGGCAAGACCCCAACTAGAGTATGGTTCCAGTGTATGGGACCCTTACCAGGATTACTTGATTCAAGAAATGGAAAAATCCAAAGAAAAGCAGCTCGATTTGCTCTGGGTGATTTCCGACAAAAGAGTAGCGTTACACAAATGTTGCAAAGTTTGGGCTGGGAAGATTGGGAAGAAAGGAGACAAGCTGCTCGATTAAATGGTATGATCCGTGCTGTCAGAGGAGAGATGGCGTGGGAGGACATCAGTAGATGAATAAGTTTGAGTGGTGTCTTTAAAAGTAGGAAAGTTCACAATATGAAGATAAAGTTGGAATTCAAGAGGACAAATTGGGGCAAATATTCGTTTATAGGAAGGGGAGTTAGGGATTGGAATAACTTACCAAGGGAAATGTTCAATAATTTTCCAATTTCTTTGCGATCATTTAAGAAAAGGCTATGAAAACAACAGATAGGGAATCTGCCACCTGGGCGACTGCCCTAAATGCAGATCAGTATTGATTGATTGATTGATTGATTGATTGATTGATTGATTGATTGATTGATTGATTGATTTGCTCAGTCAGTGTACATTACCTGAGATTAGTATCACCATGCAAGAAACACCATGAATCTACTATACCCGTTATTAGTACCACTATGGGAGGAACACCATGGTTCTGCTTTGCCAGTGATTAGTACCATTATGAGGGGCCGGCGACCGGGATTTTGGACCCCTTTAGATAATAAGTATCATCCCAATAATTAAGGCATTGTGAATTGGATCTACTGATAGTTTTGGTTTCACGATATTTTTTTCGTTTTCGTTTTAGGTTCTAGTCAGTGGATATATTTTGGCTCAGTTTGATGGTATTTGAAGGTGCTCAAATACGACAGCATCCTGCCGATAGATTTACTGACATTTATAAAAGAACTCCTGAGGGACTAAATTCCGGTCCCTCTGCGTCTCCGAAAACCGTAGAAGCAGGTAGTGGGACTTAAGGCCAATAACTTGAAAACCCTCTCTATTCAGTAGGAACCAAATGCTGATCCATATTGCTCTGAGTGGATAAATCTAAATACTCCAGGAATTGTCGTAGAATTTTCTAATCGATGACTAGTGTCATCTAATCTTTGTTCTGTGAGCACCCTACTCTGATTGTTTGATTTTTTTAAAGCTAAATACTTCCACTAGGTGACATTTTTCATTCAGAGGAAAGGTTGTTTATCTAGTAATCTTGCTTGAAATAGAGAATTCTGAGTAAACATGTAAGTTACTGTGTGGATAATGGATAGCCATCTTATTGGTAATGTTGTATTAAGTGGAAATAAATGAAATTTTACTTGGATAGCATCTCAGAGGACAGATATGTTCATTGCGATGTCCAGGAACCGACCATCCCGCCCGAAGAAGTACATTTACTTTTATAACCTAATGAAGACTCTTACACGTCATTTTCATTTCTCAAGTAGCTACTTGCATTCCTATTGGCCAGTGTGAAGTGGCACGTGATCTCGCACCCGTCAATAATGTTAATCATAATATTCGTGACCAACCCCGACCAATGGTCTTGTCCAGGTCCTATCCTAACCATCCGCACTGCAAGAACCAGTCCAGACCAAAAGTCTTGTCCAGGTCCTATCCTAACCGTCCGCACGGCAAGAATCACTCCAGACCAGTAGTCTTGCCCAGGTCCTATCCTAACCGTCCGCATGGCAAGAACCACTCCAGACCAGTTATCTTGTCCAGGTCCTATCCTAACCGTCTGCACGGCAAGAATCACTCCAGACCATTGATTTTGTCCAGGTCCTATTCTAACCGTCCGCACGGCAAGAACCACTCCAGACCAATGGTCTTGTCCAGGTCCTATACTAACCGTCCGCGTGGCAAGAACCACTCCAGACCAGTGGTCTTGTCCAGGTCCTATCCTAACCATCCGCACGGCAAGAACCACTCCAGACCAGTAGTCTTGCCCAGGTCCTATCCTAACCGTCCGCATGGCAAGAACCACTCCAGACCAGTAGTCTTGCCCAGGTCCTATCCTAACCGTCCACACTGCAAGAACCAGTCCAGACCAATGGTCTTGCCCAGGTCCTATCCTAACCGTCCGCACTGCAAGAACCAGTCTAGACCAATCGTGTTTCCACGCGAAACTAAAGGCCTAGGGCCGCTTCGCGGCTTCTAACCTATGCTTGTCCCTCCAGCTGTCGAAGCACCACTCACTCATTAGTTCCTAAGTGCAGAGATTGTCAGCACTGAGCACCGTTTGACAACATCCTTCCCGAGAAGGCCGCGTGCCTGTAAATACACGACAATCGTACCGCGGATATGAAAATCTTGACAGCCGTGCTGGAGTTATAATTGGATAGTTAAAGCACAGTTCAGTAGAAGACATATCGAGCCATATTTACACTGAGCGGTTAAATACACAAGATAAAACCGCACTGCTCGTAATGATAAACCGTTTCATTCAGCATTTTGGGTATGTTCTGAGCTTTAGTCCTCTCTTGTGCTCAAGCGGCTAGGACCATCCGACTGGTGAACCTTTGGAATGAACATTCTCACTAAGGCAGTGACGTAATCTCAATTCCATGTTCCTTGGAAATAACTTGGCGAATGAAATGGAATTCGATAGAGTGCTGTCAAATAAACATTTAGTTAATTCATAGAGGCTTGCAGACTGAACGCTGAGAGGCAATCTGTGATGAATGTGTGTGTAAACGTTGTACACTGCAAACCTTAGTCAAAATTACGTACACAAACACACTTCTTCTTCTTCTTCTTCTTCTTCTTCTTCTTCTTCTTCTTCCTCTTCTTCTTCTTCCTCGTGACGCTAACACTATGTCACAGAATAAGAAGCATACAGAAAGAAGGCTTCGTCCAATCCGTGCCCCAAATTTTACTGCGCAAGACCGGTGTCTGCCATATTGAAACAGAGTAAACCGCCATCAAACCTAGCTTTGAGTAAACTCCCGTTTTCACCTTGTGAGCTTTAATTTGGATATATTAATAATGATGTTATTGGCTCAACATCCTACTAACTACTTTTACGTTTTTTCGGAGACGCCGAGGTGCCGGAATTTAGTACCGCAGAAGTTCTTTAACGTGCCAGTAAATCTACCGACTCGAGGCTGACTTATTTGAGCACCTTATACCACCAAACTGAGCCAGAATCGAACCTGCCACGTTGGGGGTCAGAAGGCCAGCGCCTGAACCGTCTGAGCCACTCAACCCGGCTTGGATAATATATTATTTTTTTTCTAGTTGCTTTACGTCGCACTGACACAGATAGGTCTTATGGCGACGATGGGACAGGAAAGGCCTAGGAATGCGAAGGTAGCGGCCGTAGCCTTCATTAAGGTACAGCCCCAGTATTTGTCTGGTGTGAAAATGGGAACCCACGGAAAACCATCTTCAGGACTGCCGAAACTTGGGTTCGAACCCTCTATCTCCCGAATACTGGATACTGGCCGCAATTAAGCGACTGCAGCCATCGAGCTCGGTATAAGCAGAGGCTACACTGGCTGTAAAACGGTATCTGACTACTTACATACTTGTTTGTGTGTGCCTAGATTGTTAAGGAGTGTTAACCTTTTATAGGTTATTTAGAAGCTTCCTTTTACAGTCATCGGCTATCTTAGTTACAATCTCCTACCTCTATATCTGGCAAGTCTTGTACTTTGTAAAAATGTGTCGGGTAATTAACGAGAGAAACCTTGTCATTACTGAAACTAATTCTGCACCATAAACAGCAGTTTCTTTCACACTGTTATCGCTGGAAATGTCTGGTTATTCAAGCACTGACACAGGGATGCCCAACTTCTCCACATCCAATGGAAATGAAAAGATCAGAAACAACGGCATACAAAAATGCGTTCGACCATGCAAGTATATACCAAGCTAAAGAAAACGGAAAAAAGTTCATCTTATGTGGATACTGGAATTATATACAATGAGGCCGTAGACCAACTGGCAAAGCAGAGCATTACAGAAGGCCAGTTACAAGCACTACCCCTACCATACACGGACTTCCAAAGTCACATCAAGGAACAGGCTTACAAAGACTGGTCAAATTACTGGGCAACAAGTCAACTCATCAAAGGCAAACAGTACGCCGCTATCCAGAGACGCCTCCCACAGAAACCATGGTTCAATGTGCTATCTCTAACTCGCCGCCACATCACGTCCATCATCAGAAGGAGACTTGGACATGCATATTACTCCAGTCATCTGTTCAGACTCAAAGTTATAGACTCCCCAAATTGTCCCTCTGACCCCAATCAAGAAGCAGACCTCAACCATACAATTTTAGGATGCACTAGATACAAACCACAAGTAACCAATTTATATCAAACGCTTATACAACTCGAAGTTCCACTTCTCACTTCCGTTTCTTCGTTGTTAAGCAGCTATGATATCCGTATATATCAAGCAATAGCCAGATTTTTATGTGAAGCCAATTTAACATTGTTATACGTTTGTTCTACAGTCTGTATTTAAAATGTTCTCATCCAACCCAAGTTCCTGTACAGTGCCTTTCTATCACCAATTAGTCACAATGCCATGAAAGGTCCCATGTGGTAAAGATGTTGCTCTTTGACATTCCTGTTTTCTAAATGTACAGAGCTGGCAGCATGATCTTACGGACCAAATGTCAGAATGTATTTTTTAAAATGCGTTCGGAAGCAGCTCCATACCGAGTGACCTCGCCTTAACAGCCACAGATCGGTTTGTATCACTTGCCCGGAATGACGTGGGACAGCGAGTGTAAGAAGTATTTGAACATTAACGATTTGTGCTAAAAGGGCGATATCAATCAATCAATCAATCAATCAATCAATCAATCAATCAATCAATCAATCAATCAATCAATCAATCAATCAGTCAATCAATCAATCAGTCAATCAATCATCACTGATCTACATTTAGGGATGTCGCCCAGGTGGTAGATTTCTTATCAGTTGTTTACCTAGCTGTTTCTTAAATATTTTCAACGAACTTGGAAATTTATCGAACGTTTCCCTTGATAATTTATTCCAATTCCACTCTCCTCGTTCTGTAAATGAGTATTTGCCCCAATTTGTCCTCTTGAATTTCAACTTTATCTTCATATCGTTCCTACTTTTTAAAGCTCCGCTCAAGCTTATTCTTCTACTAATGTCATTCCACGCCAACTCACCACTGACAGCTCGAAACATACCACATAGTCGAGCATCTCGTCTCCTTACTCCCAAGTCTTCCCAGCCCAAAGTTTGTAACATTTTCGTAACACTACTCCTTTGTCGGAAATCACCCAGAGCAAATCCTGATTTTCCTTTGATTTTTTTCCAGCTCTTCTGTCAAGTAATCCTGTTGTGGGTCCCATACACTGGAACCATACTCTAATTGCGGTCTGACCAGAGACATTCCGTCTCCTCTGCATCCATACTATAACCTTTAAATACTCTCATAACCGTGTGAAAAGATCTGTACCTTTCTTAACAACTTCGTTAATGTAATTACCCCAGTGAAGATCATTCCTTATGTTAACACCTAGGTACTTATATTGTTCGCTGTGAGGCACTATCACCCCATCAACACAATAATTAAAACCAAGCGAGTTGGCCGTGCGGTTAGGGGTGCGCGGTTGTGAGCTTGCATCCGGGAGATAGTCGTCATAAAACATATCTGTATCGGTGCGACACTTTGGAAGAAAGAAATATAATTATTAGATTTCACAATCAATTCAAATCATTGCGAGGCATATCTAGGGTAGTACAGATCTATTTTCTAGAGTTTTTATTTCCTCCCGTAACATATCCGTCATTTTAGCCACTATATAATACAAATATTCCTTTAAGTGTGCAAATTAATTTTTACGGATAACTAAGCAGGAATATTACCCAGGCCGTGTAACAAGAAAATCCACATCTGCAGCATTATGTAGGCAAAATAAGTATTCGAACAGTAGAATTGTTCGCACGCTTCTCGGCACTTTACTCCCTTAAGTACGGGTTTTGCCAACGCGGGGGTATTGTGTGCGCGTGTCCTTGTACACGCATGCACAGAAATGGTGTCCCGATATAAACAATCAGTACTGGAAAGGAGGGGAGGTAGCGAAGAAGTAGTGTTGAAGGCCATTCCAGTACCGAAAAGGAGGGAAGGGAGTGAACTGCTAGTGCTGAAGGCACAGTGTGTGTATTGCTATACATCCACCACTGTGCCCATTTCAGTCACAACAGTCTTGTAACGGGCTGTCTACCTGCAGCAATCCGTTAAGCGAGGAGGTGGGTGCTTTGTTTATATCGGGACACCATTTCTGTGCATGCGTGTACCTGTCTGATGTTTCAGTTGTTGCGTTGTTAGCGTGTTATAGAGAACATCGCTCTAGAATGAGTCGAAAGGCGAAAGAAATTACTTCGGAAGAAAGAAAGGTAATTATTAGATTTCACAATGAATGCAAATCATTGCGAGATATATCTAAGAGTAGTACAGATCTAGATGTTAGGCCCCTTTAAACAACAAGCATCACCATCAGAGCTGTAAAAATAATCCCATAGGTTCAGCAAACGAAAATTGTTACAAATTTGCACGGATTGGACGGCCAATGAAGTAAGTGACGCTGATAGCCGAGCTGTTCTAAGAAAAATCAAACGATATCCAAAGATCTTTTTTTACGTCACACCGACACAGATAGGTCTTATGGCGACAATGGAGTAGGAAAGGCTTAGGAGTGGGAAGGAGGTAGCCGTGGCCTTAAGGGACAGCCCTAGCATTTGCCTGGTGTGAAAATGGGAAACCATGGAAAACCACCTTCAGGGCTGCCGACAGTGGCGTTCAAACCCACTATCTCCCGGATGCAAGCTCACAGCTGCGCACCCCTAACCGCACGGCCAACTCGCCCGGTATATCCGAAGATCAGTGCGCTCTCGATCGTAGCGGAGATGAAACCAGATTACAATATAAATGTATGTCACAGCACGGTTCATGATTTCCGTAGCAAGAGCGGCTGCAATGGAAGACTTCTTTCTCTCTCTCTCTCTCTCTCTCTCTCTCTCTCTCTCTCTCTCTCTCTCTCTTAATCTGCTTACCCTCCAGGGTTGGGTTTTCCCTCGGACTCAGCGAGGGATCCTACCTCTACCGCCTCAAGGGCAGTGTCTTGGAGCGTGAGACTTTGGGTCGGGGATACGACTGGGGAGGATGACCAGTACCTCGCCCAGGCGGCCTCACCTGCTATGCTGAACAGGGGCCTGGGTGGGGGATGGAAGTTTGGAAAGGATAGACAAGGAAGAGGGAAGGAAGTGGCCGTGGCCATCCCGGCATTTGCCTGGAGGAGAAGTGGGAGACCACGGAAAACCACTTCCAGGATGGCACCTCTGCTTAGTTGACCTCCCGGGGCTGAATGGACCCCGTTCCAGCCCTCGTACCACTTTTCAAATTTTGTGGCAGAGCCGGGAATCGAATCCGGGCCTCCGGAGGTGGCAGCTAATCACACTAACCACTGCACTACAGAGGCGGACTAATGCAAGACTTGCCCATAGAAAGTATTACGTCAGTGAGATCAATAAGAAGGGTTGCAGTCTAAAATCATATGGACCTGGGAAACAGTGTTATTTTTATTGATGAGAGCAAATTGGATGTTTTTGCCTCTGATGGGAAATGCAAGGCGTAGAGAAAGAACACAAAAAGGAGAACGTTTCTCCTAAGTAAAAAACGGTGGACGTTCCGTAGTAGTATGGGGATGCATGAGTGCCACAGTTGTGAGAGCCCATCATTTTAATGAAGCTGCGATACAATTTTCACAATTCATTTCATGGTAAGTTGTCATGGCTTCCTATCCACGAGAGTCTGTCTCCACATGTTGTCCCTTCTGCATGGAGTTCTAAATTCTGGTGTACCGAATCCTATCATAACCACGATACACGATCTGGCTCCTATTTATCTATATCTCAGTTACTCCATGACTTGCAACCCCTACTTCGTAGCCAGTGCCGCTAGGCTGTGGAATACCCTCCCTGCTTAGAGATTTGCGTTCTCATAGGAGATTTAAGATGGATTTCCGAAATAACTTACTGAATACTTCTAGCTGACTTGTATGATGAAGCATGAATGAGTATAATTTCTTAAAATTAGAAATATATTTACTGGTTATAGATTGTTAATGTATTTTCTTTTATGGTTACTATTGTTAGTTTTGTCATTATTATTATCATCATTTATATTGTCATGTTCTATTGTCGAGCTGAGTGGCTCAGGCAGTTGAGGCGCTGGTCTTCTCACCCCAACTTGGCGCAGGTTCGACCCTGGCACAGTCAGTTGGTATTTGAAGGTGCTCAAATACGTGAGCCTCGTGTTGGTAGATTTACTGGCACGTAAAAGAAATCCTGCGGGACTAAAATCTGGCACCTCGGCGTCTCCGAAAACCGATAAAGTAGTTAGTGGGACGTAAAGCAAATAAAATTGTTATTAATTATTTATATTATTACTATCTTCATATTTAATTTTTCATTATTTATTGTAATGTTTTTACTCTTTCTGTTGTTCTTGTTGTTTGAGTCATCAGTCCACAGACTGGTTTGATGCAGCCCTCCATGCCACCTTATCCTATGTTAACCTTTTCATTTCTACATAACTGCTGCATCCTACATCCGCTCTAATCTGCGTGTCATATTTAAACCTTGGTCTAGCCCTACCGTTCTTACCCGCTACACTTCCCTCAAAAAACAACTGAACGAGTCCTGGGTGTCTTAAGATGTGTCCTATCATTCTATCTCTTCTTCTCGTCAAATTTAGCCAAATCGATCTCCTTTCACCAATTCGCATCAGTTTCTCTTCATTCGTGATTCGATCTATCCATCTCACCTTCAGCATTCTGTAACACCACATTTCAAAAGCTTCTATTCTCTTTCTTTCTGAACTAGTTATTGTCCATGTTTCACTTCCATACAATGCCACGCTCCTGATGAAAGTCTTCAGAAACATCTTTCTAATTCCTATATCAGTGTTCGAAGTGAGCATATTTCTGGTTTTTTTTTTTTGCGTCGCACTGACACAGATAGGTCTTACGACGACGATGGGACAGGGAATGGCTAGGAGTGGGAAGGAAGCGGCCGTGGCGTTAATTAAGGTACAGCCCCAGCATTTGTCTGGTGTGAAAATGGGAAACCACGGAAAACCATTTTCAGGGCTGCCGACAGTGGGGTTCGAACCTACTATCTTCCGAATACTGGATACTGGCCGCACTTAAGCGACTGCAGCTATCGAGCTCGGTATATTTCTGTTATATAGTTTTTTAAACAGTGTGGCTGTGTAAAGGAGGGCCTTGACCCTAACTTCGTCTATACTAATATATAAAGAGGTAAAGTTTGTATGTAATGGCTAATCTCAGGAACTACGGGACCGATTCTAAAAATTATTTCACTAATAGAAAGATACATTATCCCTGAGTGATATAGGCTATATTTTAATTTCAAAACAATTCGAGAGGGTGGGTGGGGGGGGGTGCGACGTGGGAAGATATAAAAATACTAGGCTAATGTAGGCGAAATATCGAATTTGTCGTACAAGGACGAGACAAAGCTCATTTTAAGGCCCTTGACGCAAGGAACAAAACTCGGTAAGCCTTACGGGCCCGAAAACCATGTTTTAAGGCCATAAAACAACCGTGATTGAGATATTGGCGCCACACTACCCCTGCTCTAGGAATCGGATAAAGAAATGAACTGCCGTAACCATGGCTACATCAGCTCCAGTATGCTTGCAGCAGCGAGATTATCTGCAATATATCACAAAAATCTAACATGTTACAGACATAAAATTTCATATTTGGAATCTCCTTTAAAAATAAAAGAACACAAATTTTTGTTTTCAGAAAATCCACTTAAGGGGCGAGGGTTGAAAAGAAGTGAGGAAGGAGTTGAATTATTTATATGAGGATACATATATCCCAGAAAGGGAAGATGTTACAGACGTTAAAATTGGTAGGCCGTACTTGGAATCTCTTTTAAAAATAAATGAACACACTTTTGCTGGAAAATCCACTTAAGGGGGTGAAACATTTTTAAAAAGCGGGTGATATTTTAAAATGAGTGTCTTCTTCTCTTCTACCGGTTTTCACACACCTGTGGGGTTGCGGATGCGAACTGTGTCGCACATGTGAATTTGACGCTGTTATACGACTGGATGCTCTTCCTGACGCCAACCCTATGAGTAGGGATGTAATTACTATTGCGTATTCCTGTTGTGATTGGTAATGTGGTGTGCTGAGTGAATATGAAGAGGAGAGTGTTGGAACAAACACAAACAACTTGTCCTTGAGCCAGAAGAATTAATCACACGCGATTAAAATATCCGACCCTGCCCGGAATGGAAACCGGAACTCTATGAACCGAAGGCCTCAACGATGAACTCTCCGCCAAGGAGTGGTGCAATTTTTATAATTAGTATATCTACAGTATATGTCATAAACTTAACATGTTACAGGCGTGAAAATTGGTATTCGTGATCTCCTTTAGAAATAAAGAAACCCCTTTTTTGACTGTTTTTTTCACATGTAGAGTTCCATGTCGCATGTTCCAGATTTAGCGCTGCCAGCAGTTTGGTCATCTTAGCCCCAAAGGCAATGCCACAAACGTGGTTTACAAAGAGGTTCTGGCGTAAATGAAATGCAATTTTTCGGCGAGTTTTTATACTTTAGGGATTTTCAGATACCGTATTGTCTTGGTGCAGTACCGAGGAACAATTAATTTTTATCAACTTACGAAATCCTCGCGAGCGAAGCCGTGGGTAACAGCTAGTTAGGAATAAAGGCGAAATACTTACATTTTTATAAACATTCCTAAATATTGCCATTCGTGAACTAGTGGAATTCGAAAATATTATTTAGAGCGTCTTAGGCCAATTTATTATCAGCATCGTCATATGAACTTCATTAGAAAATATAATCAGGCTCAGCATTATTGAGGCATTCCGATTAGATAATCATGCCCTTATGAGGCACACTTTATAGACACCTGATTAAATATAGCACAAGGCATTGCTTATGGTTTGATGCGGCACATCTTTAGGCCAGCGCCATTAATGCCTCATTATGTCCCTATTAGGTGGTCGTTTTAACGCATACGCTATAAATAACATGCGATACTTTGAAAGAAGAAATCAAGAATGAGGAGTGAGGGCCAGTTATCAGATGCTTGCCCAGAATATCATAATGCCTAGATACGGCTCTGTTTCTTATGATAACACAAACACATAATAATAATAATAATAATAATAATAATAATAATAATAATAATAATAATAATAATAATAATAATAATAATAATAATAATAATACCGAGCTCGATTGCTGCAGTCGCTTAAGTGCGGCCAGTATCCAGTAATCAGGAGATAGTGGGTTCGAGCCCCACTGTCGGCAGCCCTGAAGATGGTTTTCCGTGGTTTCCCATTTTCACACCAGGCAAATGCCGGGGCTGTACCTTAATTAAGGCCACGGCCGCTTCCTTCCACTTCCTAGGCCTTTCCTTTCCCATCGTCGCCATAAGACACATCTGTGTCGGTGCGACGTAAAACAAATTAGCAAAAAAAAAATAATAATAATAACTCGTGTCGTCATCCCGAGTTGGTGTAGCTCTTTTGAGGTACAGCATCTTGTACCATTTTCGTTTCATTTTCACTAGCCTGAAAATGAGTCATTCGACCGGATCAGGAATGGAATAAATGAAATCCCCATCTAGCGGTGAGCATAGGAATTGTGACGGGTTCTAAAGCATTCCTTTGGGGCAATGATTGAGTGACAGACGAAATGAAATGATATTGGAGAGCGTTGCTGGAATGAAATATGGCAGGGTAAACCGGAGTACTCGGAGAAAAACCTGTCCCGCCTCCTCTTTGTCCAGCACAAATCTCTCATGGATTGACCGGAATTTGAACCATGAAGCCCAGCGATGAGAGGCCGGCGTGCTGATGATATCGTAGCATGGCCTCGCGAATGTACTATAGAAATATACCGAAATTTCAATTTTAAAATTTACATAAAACACTGTATTGCCTACTAAATTGAGATTTTGACAACATGAACAGAATTTTATGCTCTACAAACCTGTTTTACTAACACGTACAATGCTTAATTATATCAAAATCAAAATATCAGCACTTTAATACCTCTGAAAAAAAAATATTATGTATCAGTAGCGTGTAACCCTAGTCATCTGTATATAAATGCTATTAGTAACTTATTTTATTAATAAAAACGAGGTAACTGATGAATTCTAGTTAAAAATCACTCGTGTTGAAGCCAGTGTGATATCGGCAGGCATGCAGCGATATCTATATATTTAAAATAAGAGTTTTGTCTGTACATTGCTCACAGTTTAAAAAGGATGGTATTTCTGTATCAGTCGTGTTCACAGTAATAAGGAAATACACTTTTTAATTTTCCGTAATTTCTGTCTGTCTGTCTGTCTGTCTGTCTGTCTGTCTGTCTGTCTGTCTGTCTGTCTGTCTGTCTGTCTGTCTGTCTGTCTGTCTGTACACGTATCACGAGAAAACGCCGAGTCACGAGAAAATCGGTAAATAGAACTTAATGAAAATCTGTGTGTAAAGTCGGAAAATAAGGAACAGCAGTCTACGCTACAAATAATTTTATAAGACGCCCTAATATCACAGAGACGAAAGAAAACTAAATGTGAAGGCGTACAATATAGAAAGCTCATAAAATTGATCAGCAATAACATTTCATTGACCATTGTTTGTTGTGATGTGCTTTGCGTCGTCTGTTACCACTCATCTCCGATAGATAGGATTACTGTTGCGTATCGAGTTTTTTAAAAATTTTCTTTACGTCGCACCGACACAGATAGGTCTTATGGTGACGATGGGATAGGAAAGTGCTAGGAGTGTGAAGGAAGCGGCCTTGGCCTTAATTAAGGTACAGCCCCAGCATTTGCCTGGTGTGAAAATGGGAATCCACGGAATACCATTTTCAGGGCTGCCGACAGTGGGATTCGAATTCACTATATCCCGGATGCAAGCTCACAGCTGCGCGCTTCTAACCACACTGCCAACTCGCCCGGTCGTAAGGAGTGTAACAGCCTACCTGAATATTGGCGGGAAGTAGCTGGGGAGTTTGATAACTTTCTTCTTTAGCATGCCATTCCTATGGTTCATACATTTTCTGATACTACTGGTACTTAACACACCGGTTCATAGCATTCGAGCTATTCAATCCCTACTCTTAGGCACTGATTGGAATGAGTAGTGTGCATATTTAACTGAATAATGGCAGAGGCGTGTTCACGGCTGTATGCGGCCTGGTCATTCCAGCTCTGGAACTATGGACTGTTAGATCGGCACCGTAGTACTGTTCGTTAAAAGTGAGAAAATGTGCGGGTTTTCATTTGATCGAGTATTTTATATGATAACATTGCTTTTAGTCGCTACATTCCACTGACGTTTTTGTAATGACCTATGTTGACTTCTGTTAGGGAAACCACAGTCAGTCTTTCTGAGAATCCCGCAGCGAAGCACGGGTACATCAGCTAGTTATGAATATCTTCATTGATCATTCTGCCAAGTTTCATTGCAATCGGTGGCTTCCATGCATCACGCATTGGAAACTGCAGCAAAGACTATTTGCCGTCTTAGAGAAGGTATACAAGATGAAAATAAGCAAATCCAAAACAAAAGTACTGGAGTGCTGTCGAACAAAGTCAGGTGATGCGGGGAATGTTAGGTTAGGAAATGATGTCTTCAAGGAAGTAGATGAATATTGTTAATTGGGTAGTGCAGTAACCAGCGATGGGGTGTATTATTTTAACGTCTAACTATCTTGTGTTACAGTATATACATAATATATATCTCTACTGCAAGGCAGTGCCTTATTCTACTGTAATCTATATTTTCTATCATTTTATCAGAAAATAAGGCATTGCGAATTAGACCCACTGATTATTTTAAATTAATAATCTTTGTTCATCTTCATTTGTTTTAATTTCTAGTCAGTGGATACATTTGGGAGTGTTAATTATGTCATTTCATTCCATCTCGTACCGTAAGGGGCCGATGACCTAGATGTTAAGCCCCTTCACAGTAAACAAACATCATCATCCATCACTGACTATGGCAGAAGCAAGGGAGAAGTAAAATGCAGGCTAGCACAAGCAAATAAGGTTTTCGCTGGTGTGACTGTCACACATATGTGGATTTGGCCCTGTTTCACGGCCGCATGCCCTTCCTGATGCCAACCCCATAGGGAGGGATGTAATCACGATTGCGTGTTTTCGTAGTGGTGGATAGTGTAGTGTGTTGTCTGAATATGAAGAGGAGCGTGTTGGGACAAACACAAACACTCGGTCCCCGAGCCAGAAGAATTAATCAGACACGATTAAAATCCCCGTCTCGGCCGGGAATCGAATCCGGTACCCTCTGAACCGAAGGCCTCAACACTAACCATTCAGCCAAGGAGTCGGACAAGGAATGTCTTTCTTCTGTCTGTCTGTTAGGTCATCAGCCCAGAGGCTGGTTGGATCCTCAAATAGGACCACCAAAGGTTATGCGGTTATAAGGAAACCCCCCAAAACCAATGGCAGCACCAAAATGAGGCGTACTAGGCAAGATGAGGAGTTAGGTAGTTTGCCATTGCTTTCCTCGCTGGGTCAGAAAGTACTATTGCAGCACGACTGTCCCTATGAGCAGCACCTTTCATAACACTCAGATGCACTAGTCATGCTCTGAATGTCATTACTCAGCACTACCCATACCCCAGCAGCTTCCATATTGTAACAGCCATGGATGTTGACTGGGACTTCGGTGGAAGCTACACTTTACTCTGGCCTGTGCCAAGAGATGGATGCAAAAGTACTGTATCCATCAAGAAATGACAGCAGGCAGAGGTCTTTCTTAAGAAAATAAATTTGGTCGTTTCGAATATCGATATAGGTGTCAGACACATGTTTTTGAATACTTTTGTCTGGGGCGTGGCATTGTACGGAAGTGAAACATGGACGACTATCTTAGAAAGAAACAGAATATAAGATTTTGAAATGTGGTTTTGCAGAAGAATGCTGAAGGTTCATGACATAAATAAATACTTGCACTAATATAAGTTAATAAGGGTAAGCTACAAGTTGTCCTATGTTTTACAATTTTAAAAACTACAATTTAGAGATTGGGTGTAAATGGTGAGTAGGCTTAATAGCTATATTGATTTATTATTACATTCGTCAAGGTCATCTATGGAACACGTTTACACAATCCGCCAGATCTTATCTCTCTCTTAAATGTAATCCTTTTTTTTTTTTTTTTTTTTTTTTGCACTCCTTCCAGATGTTCTTAAGTCTTTGACTTCTCCTTTGTCGCTCTTCAACCTAGATGTTGCGTGACTTGACGAGTTTCTCCGGTGCATCCCTCATTCCCGCAATTTTCTTCCTAAAGGTTGTTCTTTCCTGTATATCTCCCTCGTGGATGCCCTCTTCTTCCAAGTCCTTGTGAACCTCCTTATGCCATAAAGGTCCTGGCTTCCACGTTTCTTGTAGACTAAGTATCCTGTGTGCCAGTCTCTGTGGATTCATTCTCTTAATGTGCCCATAAAATGATAGTCTTCTTTCCCTCATAGTTATTATCTCCTCAACTTTTTCATAAAGTTCTCGATTCGGTCTCGATCGGAACATGGGTTCTGAATCTATTGACTTCTTGGACCTAAGATTTTCCTAAGGAATCTCCTTTAGATTTTCCTAAGGAATCTCCTTTCTCTTTTTTCAATGACTGGGTCAGTTACTTTCGTCATGGTTTCCGCCGCATATTGATACTGTGCTCTGACCACCGTACAAAAAAACAAAAACAAAAAACAACTACAACCTGTTTTGCAGTCATTGACTAGGTCAGGGATGGAATGAATGAATGAAGCCCCATCTTGCGGCGAGAATAGGGATTGTGTCGGCTGCCGAAGCCTTTCGCACTCCTCTGGGGCAATGATTAATGACTGGCAGATGAAATGAATTGATAATGGAGAGTGTTGCTGTAATTAAATATGACAGGGAAAACTGGAGTATCCGGAGTAAAACCTGTCTCGCCTCCGCTTTGTCCAGCACAAATCTCACATGGAGTGACCGGGATTTGAACCATGGAACCCAGCGGGGAGAGGCCGACGCGCTGCCGCCTGAGCCACGGAGGCTTTCTCTGACCATCGTACAATAATATTTAAATTTTGCTTGGATTGATATGGATTTGGATTTGTAAGTTCTGCGATATAGTCAGAAAGCCATTTCCATATTTCCCACCATTCTATAGTTTCTTTCCAATTTCAATTCTGGGTGAGAATTTCTCCCAGGTACAGGAAATTCTGAACACGGTGTATTTCCCCAAATTCGGTTTTGATTCTGTCTGTGAGATCTAGGAATGTAGTAAAAATAGATACATTAATTTTAACAAGAAAATCATGCATGTAAAAAAATAATTTGGATTGCAATAAACGAGTACTCTCTCCCCAGTTGCTGGCGATCCAGAATGAGGGAATGAATTGGTAAGAGAAGAACGCACTTGTCGGGTTTTTTTTTTTTTTTTTTTGCCAGTTGCTTTACGTCGCACTGACACAGTTAGATCTTATGGCGACGATGGGACAGGAAAGGGTTAGAAGTGGGAAGAAAGCGGCCGTGGCCTTTAAGGTACAGCCCCAGCATTTGGCTGGTGTAGAAATGGGAAACCACGGAAAACCATCTTCAGGGCTGCCGACAGTGGGGCTCGAACCCACTATCTCCCGAATACTGGATACAGGCCGCACTTAAGCGACTGCAGCTATCGAGCTCGGTTGTCGAAATTTGATCAGAAGAATACATCTTAGGACACCCAGGACTTATTCAGTTAGTTTTTGAGGAAGGTGTAGGCGGTCAGAATGATCGTGGCATACTAAGACAGATTAGAGCAGATGTAGGATGTAGAAGTTACGTAGACATGAAAATTTTAGCATAGCATAGGGTGGCATGCAGGTTGCATGAAACCAGTGTATGCAGTGATGACCCAAACAACTAGTACGCAGAATGACTATTACTTTTATGGTGTTTTAATTCATCATCCTATTAAGTTCCATTGCCATAGCTCTGGTCCGACACAAGGTGAGACGAGCAACGTACAAAAAGCAAAGTCATCTCCGTACAAGCCATGAAGACCCTTGGAGGTGTGGAAACTACAGGTTAGCTCTGCGCCCGGCCGTTTTGACCCCAGAAATTAACCTCGTACTCATTTTGGTGTAGGTTGAGTGAACCTCAGGGCCATGTACGCCTCCAGAAGTGGAAATCTCGTTTCTTAAATTTTACGACTTCATGACGGGGGATCGAACCCACGTCCTTCCGAGTGAACCGAGCACGCCTTTATAGCCTCGGCCAGGCAGCCTCTCACGTACAACGTATAGTCTGTATAAAGAAGAATATCCGTGGTGTACGAAATGAAGTCCGCCAAGGAAGTCATTTTAATGCCCATTCAATTGCTGCAGATTAAAAAGGCACCAGTCTGGTAGAATTTTTGTCCGAAATCCAAGAATGCGGCGTTTTCTAATCCCGTTATGTCCGGCTCCATGGCTAAAAGGTTAGCGTTCTGGACTTTGGTCACATGGGTCCCGGGTTCGATTCCCGGCAGGGTCGGGAATTTTAACCATAATTGGTTAATTTCGCTGGCACGGAGACTTGGGTGTACGTGTCGTCATCATCATCATCATAATTTCATTCTCATCACGACACGAAGGTCGCCTACGGGTGTCAAATCAAAAGACCTTCATCTGGCGAGCCGAACTTGTCCTCGGACACTCCCGGCAATAAATGCCATACGCCATTTCATTCTTTTCATCCCGTTATCACTTTTTCCCTAACGTCATTTTTAAAGCCCTAAATCCAGGATTTAAAAGGCAGCATACGCCCTTCTCTCACATTGTCAGACAATATTTCATTCGATGGTCTTTCAGACTACGATTTCAATAATCCCGCTGGGATATATTTACCTTGTAATGGGCCTAGGCTGTGCATAAGAGGAGACGGTAGTCTGAGGAAGTAACTTACAGTCCAGAGCAGTTTTAATGCAAGTTTGTTTCTTAAAACTTTAAATTGCATTTTTATAGCTTATCGATTCATTAGTTTAAAAATTATTATTAAAATTTTATTAGGATCAACCTATTCAATACAATTGAGTTCCTAAAGTTAGGATTTACATCATATTATACTAAAATTGATGGGACATATTTCGCCCGTTATAGGGCATCACCAGCTATTTTACATTCATACCTAAAAGATAAAAATCAGGATTCTGATTGTTTTGGTCAAAATATAACATTAAGAATGAGTATTACACAATGTGAAATTGTTATAAGTTCTTAATTGATAATTTACAGTTAAAGCTTGTTTGAAATGTTTGCGAGGGCATGAATAATGTTGGTGTGATATTGCATTGGTGATTTAAAATATTTTATAAATAGACAACTAGTCCATATCTACATTATAAGAAGGTCTGTGGCTAAAGTTGAATCTTGAGTTGCAGTATCAATGTACGAGTGAAATTCAATTAAAAGCAACCCGATTTAAATTTGAAGAAAAGGTTAAAATGGACCTTTAGTAGCTTAATTAAGATGACATTGAAACTTTCTTATTGAAAACTTAAGATATTAAACTATAGTATGGCGCTGAGTAGCGATGAAGTTGTTGGATCCATTAATCTCGTTGTTTAAATAGTGGGTCCACGGTCTTCATACTTTTGTTGAAGAAGTAATAAAAAGTTCACAACTGAAAGTTGCCGTGTAGCTGGAGTGACTATTTTCTCTTATACTGATAGTTAAATGGAAACATTCTTGCTTGTTGTTGGCTGTAGCTTTAAATATAGATTGACTATTGAAGGATATTTAGTGAAGATGCCTCTTGATTTTTGTGGTGTGAACTGTTTGTCTGTGTGGTGTCAGTACGAGTTGCGAACTTTTTAATACTTCTTCAACAAAAGTACGAAGACCGTGGACCCACTTCGTAAACAACGAACTTAATGGATCCAATAACTTCATCGACTACTCAGGGCTATACTATAGTTTAATATCATAAGTTTTCAATAAGAAAGTCTTAATATTTTAAATCACCAGTGCAATATCACACCAACATTATTCATTTCTGTGCAAACATTTCAAACAAGATTTAACTGTAAATTATCAATTAACCCTCAAACACACGCGTATGGGGTGGAATCCATCCCACGTCATTTTATTTCTTAGTGAAATGTACAAATAACTTTTCTGTGCTCTCCTCGCTCTTGTACCTTTCTGGCTGGATCCCCGCAGAAAGAGTCATTCTTACATAATCCATCTTAAAATATCCAATTAATACAGTAATTCATATTTTACAATACAATGATATGTGGGGTTGAAAGCACCTCCACGCGTGTGTTTGCGTCCCAAGATCTGGCGCGTGTGCTTGAGGGTTAAGAACTCATAACAATTTCACATTGTGTAATACTCATTCTTAATGTTAGCCTATATTTTGACCAAAACAATCAAGATCCCGATTTTTGTCTTTTAGGTATGAATGTAAAAAGGCTGATGATGCCCTATAACGGGCAAAACATGTCCCATTCAAATTTTAGTATAATAAGATGTAAATCCTAACTTCAGGAACTCAGTTGGATTGAATAGGTTGATCCTAATAAAATTTTAGTAATGTTTTTTAATCTGATGTACATTTCAGTACGGACCAGACATGAAATTTGTAACTTGTAATATCAATTCATGGCCATGTGAAAAATGCTCCTTGCCACAGAGTTCTCATCAGATTCACCTGAAATTTTCTGAAAAGTTTCAATATGTACAGGAATTAAGATTACTAAAAAAAATAGTAGTAGTGCATTTTTGTATCAGCTGAACATTACCTTCATATTTTTGTTCCTAAAATAGCACCAAACTTTTTTTGCTAGTTGCTTTACGTCGCACCGACACAGATAGGTCTTATGGCGACGATGGGACAGGGAAGGGCTAGGAGTGGGAAGGAGGCGGCCGTGGCCTTAATTAAGGTACAGCCCCAGTATTTGCCTGGTGTGAAAATGGGAAACCACGGAAAACCATCTTCAGGGCTGCCGACAGTGGGGTTCGAACCTACTATCTCCCGAATACTGGATACTGGCCGCACTTAAGCGACTGAAGCTATCGAGCTCGGTTAGCACCAAGCTAGAGTTCTGCCTGTTGTATGAATAATGAAAAACTGAACAATTTTTATCTTCAATAGTTTATACTTGACTGAAAAACCCAGAGTTGTTATTAAGTATAAGATTATTATTGACAAGGCTGTCAAATTATAATCCAAAAATAATGAAAACAGTGCTGCAAGGAGCATTTTCCATCCAATACACAAAAAATAAATATTATTTGTTAATAACTTTGCAACAAGTTAACTAATCATATTCAAATTTTGTGCTGTGTTCTGCTAGTGTGTCTCAACCGGACAAGACTTCACAACATCACTTTCGCCGCAATACGAGGTTTAATAACCATACTCCGCAATCATGTAGCCTATACAGCATTTGACGAACCGTATATCATACCATATTCCAAATGTAATCCTGAGCCTTGTGGGTGTCGTTATTTCTACCCGGCACACTAGCAAATTCACCAGAGACTCGGAAGACATAATCTTGTGTAGTCGATATATTTTGTCCTTGTGGCAGCCTCCTCATGGTTATGATAAGTGGTGAATTGTAGACGTTCCAAATTTCAGTCATAACTCCCTTAAATGTTACCGCCCTCAGCCAGTATCGAACCCACGATGTTGAGAAAGGAAAGGCGACGACTTACCGATAGCGCCACTCAGGTCGGCCTATGAAAATTACTTGTCCCCCCCCCCCCCCAGTATTGTTATGTAAACAAGCGGACCTTTGGTGAATAGCCTCTCCCGTGTCCTTGACTCCTCAGTCACCTCATAATGAAGCCATTTGTATTCGCTGTTCTGGTAATATAGCTCGAAATCTGTCGTCATAAAATGTAACAAGATAGTAGCCACTTGAAAGCAGACTCAACATGGTAATTATCGACTAGCAAAAATCTTAACAAGCGCACAAATAACGTGTTACCACAGGCCCAATCGTTGAACTACTGACAGTCACCTCTTGTTCTCGTCCGACCACAACAGTGTTAGGTTTGAAGGCATCGGCAGACGTTCATTTGCAGTTTGCACATAGTACACTTCACGCCCCTTCCCTTCCGTGTGCGAAGGGTCAGACCAGGGGCGTCTCATGTTAAGGATCACATGGCACATGAACACCCTGCTAATCCTAAACAGTTGTAATTTACACGGCTTTGTATGACGAGAACAAGATTTTTGTACTTTGTGAACGTATTGACGAAGTTTTAAGTCCTGATTCACGTTCCGTTTTCATTTGAATGGCGCGCACGTCCGCTGATCACAACCCCGTTGTGATGTACAAAGTTGAGCGTATTGCATAGTTAAAGCTGGAAGGGGCAATGCTGTAGATACAGCGTATTGCGGCGATAGTGATGTCGTGACGGTATGGTGTCGTCCCATTTGCGATCAGTCAGGTAGAACGCAAGACTAATTTATTTTTGACGGATTAAGCATTGTCCCATTTGCGATCACTCTTGTGAAATACAAACAGTCAGGTTGCTGTGAGGGAATTCCCTACTGAAGGACTGGTACAGGAAGTAACTGGAAGTAACTGGCGAAACTACATACTAGGATTCTTACGAATCCTATGTCGAAACTCATTAAATTACTTGTATTTACCGTTTGAGACTGATGCGATAATACCGGGATTGACAGACAATAAACAGGAATCAAATGAACCTTTTATTTAGAGTTACCAGATGGTTGTGGGTGTAAAGGCGGTTAAATGAGTTTTAAGAAGTAGGACAAAAGATAGGCGTATTAAAACCGTCGAATTTTACACTTTCCAAATTCAAAACAAAGAAATTTCCTGTAACACTTTGCTTCTTCAGCAGTGCTACCCTTTTTTGAAGCAATTGTAGCTCATCTCAAACTTTCTTATACAATAGGAGGTACTATTAAATTACTGTTCAAACTGTTTAAACATCCATACTAACACGTTAAGTAAACAGCTGCTCAAAATATAATTAGCCTATTTTCATCTATATGTATGTATGTCTACCCCTTGGTCTCATTTCTTGATACTGGGGGGTCGGGGATGAGATGAGATTAATTTATACGGTATGTTTCTACGGCCTGGCATCAACCTCAGTTGTGGAGCTACTGAAGATGAAATGTGTTATGGCGAAGGAAATTGGGCAAGGGAGTGGGAGAACTCAGCACTGGCCTATGGATAGGTTTTTTGTTTTTGCTAGTTGTTTTACGTCGCACCGACACAGATAGTCTTACGGCGACGATGGGACAGGAAAGGGTTAGGAGTGGGAAGGAAGCGGCCGTGGCCTTAATTAAGGTACAGCCCCAGCATTTACCTGGTGTGAAAATGGGAAACCACGGAAAACCATTTTCAGGGCTGCCGACAGTGGGGTTCGAAACTACTATCTCCCGAATACTGGATACTGGCCGCACTTACGCGACTGCAGCTATCGAGCTCGGTAGCCTATGGATAGGAACTGTCCCGGCATTTGCCTGGAAGTGAAGATATTAAACCACAGAAAACCATCTCAGAACAGCTGATCGTGGACTTCGAACCCACGTGTTTCCCGAATACGGGGCTTGGTTTCAAAGCCGTAGCACGTTAAAACGCGTGGCCACTCAGTCTACTTTCACGTATATAAATAAAATGATAATTTTTGTCTGTACACTCAGATTAGATGTATAGATTCCAGAATTTAATGTTAAGAAAATGTGTAGATTAAAATAATTCGAAGAATTGATAATTCTATAATAATAACACGAAAATATGAGATTGCACTCGAGAAAAAGTGTCTTTGAAGCCCCTTGTCGGCAGCCCTGAGGATTATTTTCTGTGGTTTTTTATCTTCACAACAAGCAAATGTTGGCGCTGTGCCTTAATTAAGGCCACGGGCGTTTCTTTCCCACTCCTAGCCCTTTCCTATCCCATTGTCGCATGCGACGTAAATCTAGCGGTAAAAACATACCCATGTCACCAAACATCGCTGATTTTTTCCGTAAATTTCTGTAAGAGTATCCATTACCATATATAAAGCACAAGGTTTGCCTCTCTTCGTCTCAGTGACCTGCATGCCAGTAGTAGGGCTGGGCGGGTTCTAAAACAATGGGAGCTGCATCATCATTTCCCACGTGACCATGACGTCACGAGCACGTGGTCTTGTTTACAAGCACGTGCTTTTTACAACTGTCATCTTGACAGACCCTAACCTCACTTTTGTGTTTTGGTGCGGAATTTGAACAAGAAAACGTCGCTAACCACACTGCTGCCATCTTGACAGGTCCTAACCTTTTGAATAAGTGACAGCTGTCAAGATGACAAGTGAACGTGACTAACCTCAATGTTTCCATTTTGACAGGTCCTAACCTTACTTTTTGGCCACGTGGGCTCGGAATTTGAACAAGTGGACGTGGCTAACCTGACAGCCGTCGTCTTGTCAGGTCCTAACCTCGTGCACTTGTTTCGGCGCGGATTTTGAAAAAGTGTGCGTGGCTAACCTCACTGCTGTTATCTTGACAGGTCGGCGCGGAATTTTGAACAAGTGAAGGTGGGTAACCTCACTGCTGCCACCTTGACAGGTCTTAACCTCGTGCACTTGTTTTGGCGCATAATTTTGAAAAGTGAACGATCCCTAACCTCACAGCTGTCATCTGGACGGGACTTTGACGGAATTTTGAACAAGTGAAGGTGGGTAACCTCACTGCTGCCACCTTGACAGGTCTTAACCTCGTGCACTTGTTTTGGCGCATAATTTTGAAAAGTGAACGATCCCTAACCTCACAGCTGTCATCTGGACGGGACTTAGCCACGTGCTTTTGACAAGCTGAATTTTGAACGACCCTAACCTTACTGTTGTCATCTTGACGGGACTTAGTTATGTGCAGGCGTGGAATTTTGAACAATCCTAACCTCACTGCTGTCATCTTGACGGACTTAGCCATGCGCGACACCATCTTGGAGGGGCGTAACCTCACAGGGTTATAGCTAGATGCCCTCCCCGAAGAGGGGTCTAACCTCAGAGGGTTTTAATGCTAGCTGCCCTTCTCGACACGCCCCTTACCGACACCATCTTATAGGGTGCCTAAGAACTCTAGTTTTAAGGCTAGCTGCCCTTCTCGATATGTCCCTTCCCGACACCATCTTGGAGGGGCCTAAGGACCATAGTTTTAAGGCTAGCTGCCCGTCTCGTCATGCCCTTTCCCAACACCATCCTAGAGGGGTCTAACCTCAAAGGATCCTGGTTTTAAGGCTAGGTGCCTTTCTCGACATGCCCCTTCTCGACGCCATACCCACACGCAAAATAGGGAATTGATTGTTACAAAATATTTTGTACGACAAGCAAATGCTGCGAGCTAGCCTTTATACACGTATATTTTATCACTACACGTAAACACACACGAAGTTTAATTCTCTGCACACTTCATTCACAGATATAAGAATTTTAATTTTTTAGTGTTTAATTTTGAGTACCTGAGATACTTATATGTGAAAAAGGGGGGGGGGGAGGAATATTAAATAATATTTTAAGATTTGTATTTGTATGTGACTGTGTGCTCTGCGTGAAGCCATAGAAATGAACGAGGCACACTGCGAGATCCTGTCTGCACGTTGCATGACCGGATGCTGACACATCATACGCACGCAGCACATTTACAGTTCCAAACAGTAGTATGAATTAAAATACTTATCTCATATAATTTTAAAATGAAGAGCTACGCCCTTGAAACCTCACCGTAAAGATATTTTTACATGGTTTCGCATTTTCTCACCAGACAAATATGTTGAGACTGTACCTTAATTTAAGTCTACAGCCGCTTCCTTTCTACACCTCGGTGTGCGTAAAGCAATTTTCTAAATAGCCTCCGGAGAGGGTTGATGCGGGTCTTTTTCGATTTGACGACCGTAGGCGACCTGCGCGTCGTGATGAGGATGACCCGGGATCTCTGTGTCTAAAGGCCACGTCGTACTGCTCATTTCGGCAAGCAAGTTGCCACCGAGGTAGACACCCCATTTGCAATTAAAGAGATTTTACTTTGATTTGATTTGAATTGTTGAGATAGCCACCTCCTTATTTGAACGGTAATTGGATGTACAATAAGGCACACTACACGTTCGCTCCCATTTTGCAAAGACAAGCATACACTACACTAACACATAATAATAATAATAATAATAATAATAATAATAATAATAATAATAATAATAATAATAATTAAATGATAAACTGTAGAGTACTTTAGACAATTCATAATAGCTCAGTGGCTTCACCTAATCTATCGCATAACCTAGCAATACTTCCTAACATCAGGCTACTCAAATTAGAAAACACATACTATTGCTGAAAATACATCCTTTACTGATGCGTTTTCGTACAGTTATCACTGTAAACACGAACTAACACCTCTAATAACGTTGAAATAACAACAACGTGCTACGAAACCACCATGTACTATACGCGAACCTTTTCTTGAGCCCAATTTTTACGGGGTGAGGAGTGAGGAGGGAGCATTGCCGGTACCGGTTATACTGCCAACTGGATGGGAATCAAATCTGAATTGAATCGATAATATGATTGATCGATATGAATTTTCTAAACATTTATTATCTTACGTCAACAACTGTGTCACACATGCATTATTTAACATTATATAACATTTCTCGATGCGAATCTTGTTACTAGCATGAATTATATAGTTTGGCTTTGCTGTGTAAAGAACAACAGTACTAGTTCGTAAAATGTACGCCAGATGTCGCACAGCGATGAATAAGCGATTCATAGTTTGTGTTTCAAAGGTTGCCGATGTGGTTGTCGAAGATAATCGAGGTCTACCAATTCAGCACTAGGGAGCTCAGGGCTCAAGAAAAGGTTCGCGTATAGTAAACAGTACTCGTGCCTCCATATCGCTGCACTACAAGACTGACGTCATCACTATGGAACTGTCATGTGTAGCAGGCCGGAACTTCGAGTTGGCTGTGGTCGGGCCCGTCATGGTCAGAATTGTTTCCCTCTTTGAACTGCAGTAAATCTGTCGGTACTTAAGATGTTTTCTTCACATTCACTTGACTCACTGTTCGCAGGTTCAGGAGATAATTCAAAAGAATCGTCATGCTTTCTTTTATTGCGCATGGGTAAAAAATAATTAGTTATTTTATTTTCGCTTCTCTAAGTTGTGAACCACGTGCACCCCTTGCTTCTTAATAAATAACTATGAACTTGCATGCCTCGGCTGCACAAAACAAGTGTTTAATGCCTTTCACATTATTCAAAAACAAAGCAATTAACTCTAAAAACCCTCTACGTTGGTATTAACGGCACGAATTAAAATACGGATATAGTCAGATTGTCCTCGATAAGTTTGTTTGCTGAACGGTGAAAAAAACAGCCCCCTACTCTATTGTATTCCAGGAGCTAAACATGTGGAAGGATAGGAAAGGGCAAGACGGAGGTTATCTCTTTCTTTTTCTTTAAATCCGAACTGACGACTGACTCAGGATTGCCCCTTGTTAATGAACACAAAAACTGCCCATCACAGGAAATGCCGGAAACCGGGATTTCGATGCACCCATCGGTTGCTGTCACCACGGCTCAATATGTGATAAAGCCCCAACGGCAAATATTCATTCATTAATGTGTGTGCATCATTATCATCTAGGTATTATACCTTATCGCAGGCCTTGTCATGTGATTAACCTCTTCCACTGTTGCCTGTCCTGCGCCAAGTTTTTCATGTCCGAATATTTATTTCCTTTCTTATTGTCCAGCATTTGATGTTTTTCCTTCCTCTTCCTCGTTTGCCTTTCACCATTCCTTCTATTCCTTCTTTCAGTAAACAGTCCCTACTCAAACAATGCCCGATCCAGTTCAACATACTTCGTTCTTCTCCAACTCTTCGTAATACCTCTTCATTGCTTACCCGGTCTTCCCATTTCACTTGTTCTATTCTCCTCCATACCCATATCTCTAGTGCCTCCAATCTTATCTCATCTTCCTTTGTCAATGTCGAAGTCTTTGCGCCATATAGCGCTATGCTCCAAATACAACACTTAACAAGTATTTTTCTCAAATCTTTGTTTAGTGGTCCAAAAAGCAATTTTGATTTTTTTAAAGCCTTCTTTTGCTATGGCAATTCTTTTCTTAATTTCTGTCGTGCAGTACGTTATCATCTCTAATCATATTTCCCAAATACTTAAAGTTACTGACTTGCTCTATTGCTTCTCCCCCTATACTGTACCAGTAAAAGAGCCCGACTTTAAGATTTATTTTCAATGTAAGCATGGAATAGTTCTCAGGGCTAAACTGGATGAATATTAGCTAGGGCTTGGTACAGGAGGCAGGGTCCTATCTACAAGAAAAGTTTGAATCTGTTTTGATAAGAGTTTGTTCATGTAATGCATATTAAATTGCACATCACCTCATGGTAGATAGGGGTTGTCTTCCACATTGTCCTTTGAATGGCCCGGGTCTCCAGCTCACCAGGCCGCACCGGCTGGAACACGTTCCAGAAGATGCCCAAGTACTCCGTCAAGATGCGGACGGACCATCCAGGTTGGTTGCATGGAATACGCCTCAAATTCCCGATGCTCGTGATGACCTCCGCTGGTTCCTGACGATGTTGAGGGTAATCACATTACCCAAGTACAATGAGGTTGATGCCCACAAAACTCCGAAAAATGTGTTCTTCGTCACTCGCAGAATTGATAAGTCAAAGTTCATGAAAACCTTAAATAATTAGTTTTCACACCATTAGTAAAATCACTAGTCAATGCTTATAAAGACTTTCAAGAATTCACTCTTTAACACTCATGGAAATGACAAGTCCTTGTTCATGAAGACTTTCAATGATGTTATAGTTCATCAATGGCAAAATGTACAAGTCTTTAAGTAATCACTGGCAAGAATCACAAGTTTATGCTTATGGAAACTTCGAACAAATTTAGAGTTCATCACTCGTGAATATTCCAATTCCTTGAATAATCACTGGAGAAAAATTAGAGTCCAACACTGGTAAATATTACAAGTCTTACTGGCGAAAAATTAGAGTCCAACACTGGTAAATATTACAAGTCTTTGAATAATCACGGGTGAAAATCACAAGTCTACGCTCATGAAAATTTTGAATAATGTTAGAGTTCATCACTCGTAAATATCACAAGTCTTTGAATAATTACTGGCGAAAATTTAAAGTCCATCACTGGTAAATATTACAAGTCTTATTTATAAAGACTTAGAAGAATTCAAAGTTCCTCAACACTCGTAAATATTACAAGTCCCATTTATAAAGACTTAGAAGAATTCAGCACTCGTAAATAAAGACTTCGAGGAAATTCAGAGTTCCCCAGTGAGACTATAACCACACCGAGATAGCTTCCGACGATTATGGCAGCGAGTAGAGCCACGCTGACTACTCGGCTGTCACTGACTGACTGAGATGTCAGGCTATATTGAGCCCTCCTTATATTTGGTTTGGAGACATCTACGTCATATATGCCGTGAAGCTGGTTATCTCCTAAATCCCTCGACGCATTTTCTCGAAATTCAAGCATTGCGACGTTTATGTAATTCCCTTTAAAATGATATGTTGATCAAGTCGCTACCACAATTATTATAGGAGTTTTAAATTTTTTCTCCATCGAATGTTCCGGAAGGTGTGACGCTTGAATCTGGAACATACGAGTTCAGGCTAGCTGCACGTGGCATGACAGGCGGGTGATCTAACTAGCCCCTGCGGCTACGTCACGCATACAGCTGTTCTCGGCTTGCTCGCTCGTCCTGCTGAATGTAAACAAACCAGGCTTGCACGGAATAATACGCGTGGTGATAAAATACGATCAACTCTAAAAAAATATGCATGTACAGGTCGTAACCGGTACAATACTAATACAACTTCTACCTTTTCCTCCAATTATCATACTTTTGGTCTTCTTCTTATTAATGAAATATATTATCGGTAATGACATTCACTCCTTCTGGTCGGAAAATTATTGTTCTTGGGGGAGATTTGATAAAGGTTTTGCCACGTACTTTTCGCCAAACAATTATTTATTTATAATTGCATTAAACATCCCTCTCTTTTACTCTTCTTCAAAATACGCCGCTTACATACAAATATGCAGGCAAAACCACAAAAAGTAGAATTCGCTGATTTTTTTAGCAAGAAATCGGTAACTGTGACTACCTCTCTGTACATGGTGACGGATCAAATGATATTAAACTACCAGCCAGAATTTTAGCATATGATGATATCGTGATTTTAATTTATAGCAAAACTGCGAAAGATTTAATCATTTTCTCGAAAGAGTTGCCATTCTTAATTCATCTGAAAGTCATTGGGCTTATACCCGTTAGTTCCAAAACTTACACGTCAACAGATTAATAAAGATGAAACCTAGGTATTTCAGTTTCCTACATCAGTGGTGTGCGGTGAACATATTCATTACCCCAGCTGCAAACATTTAAAAAAATATATAAACAATCGTAGCTCCACTACACTCTCTAAAATCAACATTACTATTGTATATGGTTGCGTTTTTCGTGGAAAGGTCTACCTGAGAAAGTTCTCTCGAGACTATTTCCAACCACACGCTCGCACATACTTCCAAATTGATATTCACGGCAGTGACGACACCATCATAACTTAATCTATAGCAGATTTTAAACAATGTACTTACAGTTTCATTCGGTGACGCTTCGTGATAGATGTAGTCGTGCTTTTCATAAAAATATACTGGGACTAACTATCTGTTTTTTATTTAAAAAGCCTAATCTAAACTAATCAGCAAAAGTTCACTGGTATCGCTGAAGTGTTATAGTTTCACTCGCATACTGAGTGTACGTGCATCAACGACAAACGAAGGAAAATATTTGTCACGACGTATAACACGCGTTATATTCTTGCAAAATGTCACAGATCTCGCGAAACCTTTACCTATAATTCAATAGGAACACTGCACAAATTCAGTATATACCACCATCACAAACAACCATTCGCGCTTAACTGTGTTCATGCTGGGCAACTTAAATATTTTTCTGCGGCTATCGGAACACATACTCTACCCGTGCCATCAATGAATTGCTCGAAAAAAACTGTATTCATACCGAAACCCAGGACTAAAATATATTCTTCTGTATTACAATTGATTTCATATACTGGCTCTATTTTTATTAGCAAGACGATGTGCAAGTGGCTATACTGTTAAGATGTTGATATTTTTCTTGCAGTCTCTATGTTTGGAGCTGAAAACTTCGAGTGTCAAGTATTGAAACTAACATTACCTTACCTAAGCTAGCTGGCCTGTCGCCGTAAATTACTGACGGGGGAGGGCCTACAGCTCCGCCCCGCTGCCAGGACAAGGAAGCTTCAAGTGCATGCGTCACCAAATACAGTAGAGACAATACGCGACACTGAGCGAGATATCGACGGACAGCTGTTGGAACTCTCTCTAGCGAGTAGACCTGAAAACTACTGATTCTGTCATAAGAGCACGTGTATTTTTGTGTGAAGTTATCGGTGTTATTTATGCGTTTTCAGTGAGTTGGCATAATTAAATAGTAGCATGTGTCATTCTTTGAAATCTCCTCTCAACACGAGGGGAAAGGTATGTGCTGTGTTGGGCTGCAGTAACTATGATGTAGAGAAGAATGCGCGGTCTTTCTTTCTCTTATCTCGTGACAAGAAAATGTAAGTAATATTGTGTTTGCATATATATTCTTCCAGTGACAAAAATTATTTTTATAGTACTTCATAACCTTTTGACCTGCTCGACCCTTTTTTTTTGCTAGTTGCTTTACGTTGCACCGACACAGATAGGTCTTATGGCGACGATGGGACAGGGAAGGGCTAGGAATGGGAAGGAAGCGGCCGTGGCCTTAATTAAGGTACACCGGGCGAGTTGGCCGTGCGCGTAGAGGCGCGCTGCTGTGAGCTTGCATCCGGGAGATAGGGGGTTCGAATCCCACTGTCGGCAGCCCTGAAGATGGTTTTCCGTGGTTTCCCATTTTCACACCAGGCAAATGCTGGGGCTGTACCTTGATTAAGGCCACGGCCTCATCCTTCCAAAAGGCCATTCCCATCCCATCGTCGCCATAAGACCTACTGTGTCGGTGCGACGTAAAGCAACTAGCAAAAAAATAAGGAACAGCCCCAGCATTTGCCTGGTGTGAAAATGGGAAACCACGGAAAACCATTTTCAGGGCTGCCGACAGTGGGGTTCGAACCTACTATCTCCCGAATACTGGATACTGGCCGCACTTAAGCGACTGCAGCTATCAAGCTCGGTGACCCATATTTTAACTGGCTTAAAATGTAATACGCATATTTTATTGTATAGTGCAGCAGTTAACCTTCAAAACCGATGTGTTGTTGTAGGTGTGATCTGTGGGTTTTGAAATGTCACAGCTCACAGAAGTGATTTGGATAAGGTGTACAAGAAAGAAGGGACGTTACGCTTATATAAGAACTAGCTGATGTACCCGTGCTTCGCTACGGGATTCTCAGAAAGACTGACTTTGTGGTTTTCCTAACCTGAAATCAACATAGGTCATTACAAAAACGTAAGTATGAATGTAGCAATTAAAAGCAATGCTATCATATAAAATACTCGATCAAATGGAAAGCCGCACGTTTTATCACTTTTAACGAACAGTGCCGCGGTTAGATTGCGGTGCCAATCTAATAGTCCAAAGTTCCAGAGCTGGGATGACCAGGCCGCAGATTGCCATGAACACTCATCTGCCATTATTCCTCTAAATATGCACACTGTTCATTCCAATCAGTCCCTCAGAGTAGGGATTGAATAGCCCGAATGCTATGATGATCCAGTGTGTTACGTACCAGCAGTATCAGAAAATTTATAAACCAGGGGAATGGCATGCTAAAGAAGAAAGTTATCTAACTCCCCAGCTACTTCCCATCAATATTCAGACAGGCTGTTACACTCTGTACGACTGGGCGAGTTGACCGTGTGGTTAGCGGTGCGCAGCTGTGAGCTTGCATCCGAGAGATAGTGGATTCGAATCCCATTGTCGTCACTCTGAAGATGGTATTCCGTGGTTTCCCCACTTTCACACCGGTCAAATGCTGGGCCTGTACCTTAATTAAGGCCTAAGGTACTCCTAGCCCTTTCCTATCCCATCGTCGCCATAAAACCTATCTATGTCGGTGCAACGTAAATCAAATAAAAAATACTCTGTACGCAGCAGTAATCCTATCTACCGGAGATGAGGAGCAACAGAAGACACAAAGCACATCACGACAAACAATGGTCAATGTAATGTTATTGTTGATCAATGTTATGAGCTTTCTATATTGTAGGCCTTCACATTTAGTTTTCTTACGACTCTGTGATTTGTAAAATATTTTATACCATAAACTGTAGTTTCTTATTCTCCGACTTTACATACCAATTTTCATTAAATACTGTTTACCCATTTTCTCGTTACTCGGCGCTGATATGGACTTAGTAACAAAAATCCAAATTCATGAATATCTTTGTGATCATAGCCAGTACGGTAACAATGTATAAGACATGAATAATAGGAACTTTAATACTATATAACCTTAGTTATGTAGCATTCATCGATTACACCTCTAATAAGAAATATTTGAGAATTCCATTTTAGGCCTTCCTCTAAACTACCATTTCACTCAGCATGAATAAAATAATTTATAACCTAGACTATAGCGACTTATTTTTTGACTTTGCATACCGATTTTCATCAAGATAGGACTACTAATAACAATATTTGAGAATTAAATTTTAGGCCTTTCCCTAAACTACCATTTTTCTCAGCGGGAATACAATTATTGATAATCTAGAATGTAGCAACTTATTCCCCAACTTTGTATACCCATTTTCTTTAAAATACGACCACTGATAACATAAATAGTTGAGAATTCAATTTTAGGCCTTCCCCTAAACTACCATTTCACTCAGCGTGAGTAAAATGATTTATAGCCTAGATTGTAGAGGCTCATCCTCCGACTTCACATACCGATTTTCATTAGACCGCTAATAACATAAATAGTTGAGAATTCAATTTTAGGCCTTCCCCTAAACTACCATTTCACTCAGCGTGAGCAAAATGATTTATAGCCTAGATTGTAGAGGCTCATCCCCCGACTTCACATACCGATTTTCATTAAATTCTCTTCAACCGTTTTCTCGTGATGCGTGTACAGACAGACAGACAGACAGACAGACAGACAGACAGACAGACAGACAGACAGACAGACAGACAGACAGACAGACAGACAGACAGACAGACAGACAGACAGACAGACAGACAGACAGAAATTACGGAAAAGTAAAAAGTGCATTTTCTTGTTACTATGGACATGACCGATACAGAAATACCATTATTTTCAAATTCTGAGCAATGTACAGACAAAACTCTAATTTTATATATATAGATTATAAGATCTGTTCAGATCATTTCCAAGCCAGCGACTTTAAAAATCCTCAACTATACAGCCAAGGGTATGTTACAATTTTTACTCTTATTGTACGTAAATATTCCTCAAAGCATCACTATCGACAACATTTTCATACTTTTCTTTCTTTTATCCCTATTCTTAAATTAAAGCCGAGATTTTATAGATTTTCTTTCTGTTAGTAGGCTTTATCTTAAGAGGAAAATTGTCCAGCTATTAAATATTGATTCATTGCATCATATGTGTAAGGAATGTGCCGATATTTTTACTGACAGGTGTCTTAATGTGATGATACAATATTTTTAAATGAGAAAAAAGACAAATCCAACCGTAAGAGTTCAGGCAGGAATGCTAAAGCTAAAAAAGTAATGCATAAATGAAAGATCAAGCCATTTCACAGCAGTCCATTTCACATCTTGTTTATATGTCTAATTTCAGTCTTTGAATAATAACCTTTTAAATAATTCTTCATTCATTTATCCAGAATTGCTTTAGCAACTTTGAAGTTAATATCTCAATAACACTTTCTTTCTAGACGTAATTTATTTTCCATTTCCATACATACATTTCCATTGATATTTGAATTTAGCGCAATTTTTCCAGGTCAAGTCACTAGGAGCGCCACCGTCGAATTGTCTCCCATTTTAGCAAGGCTAAATCCGTAAGTGTCGCGTATTGTCTTTACTGTATTTGACGTCACCCAGGCGACCTTAAATTTCGCTGGGGTAGCTCTCTTTCGCGCCGGCAAGGAAACCCAGCTCGCTGGAGAAGCTGAACTGGGGTCGTGCGAGAGGATTGTTGAGACAGCGGTACTTCGCTTGGCTTCGATGTTCAGCTTCTTAACTTTATAAAAACCGTTCTATGGAATAATTAGAAAATGTTAATACAAAGTTCTTTACCCCAGCAGCGCTGGAGTAGATGGGGTTCAGTGCACACCACTGTCCTACACAATTTTTTTCCTAGGAATTAATGATTTGCTTCCACATATTCTTATTTAAAAATTGGAGCCATAGTTATGCTCCTTAGAAATCGGAATGCTTCCCAACGGCTCCTCAGCGGAACCAGATTAGGGCCTGATTGTAAGAAGTACTATATGTACAAGAATTGTTTAGATATGGAAATAATAGGTGAAGATAAAGCTGGACAGAAAGCTCTAATCCTTGGAATTGACTTAACAACATCTGATAAAACACTTCCATTTTCTTTCAAGCGTCATTAATTTCCAATTCGCTTGGTATTTTGTACCACGATCGATTAACCTCAAGAAACGTGAAGGTCTCTGTTTACCTCAGCCATGGCCAGTTAAATGTTGCAATGTCAAGAGAGCGATATTTTCAAATTGCAATTGTACCAAAAAGTTATTGTACAAAGGAATGCACCGAGCAAGTGGCTGCGTGGTTTGGGTCACGTAGCTATCAGCTTGCATTCTGGAGAAAGTGGGTTCGAACCCCCCGCCCCTGTCGGCAGCACCGAAGATGGTTTTCCATGGTATCCCTTATTCACACCAGGAAAATTGATGGGGTTGTGCCTTAACGAAGGCCACGGTCGCTTTCTTCCCACTTCTAGCTATTTTTCTCTCCCATCGTCGCCGTAACACCTCTCTGTAAAATTGTAAAACAAAAACAAAACAAAAAATTACAAGGAATGTCGGTATGTAAGGAAGTCCTTAAGTAAATATTTACCGTATTGACCGTCACATCTAGACGGGTTTCAGCTATTATTTTATTATGTTTGCTATCGGTACATCGATGTCAGAATTTGTTTCGCCGAGCATCTGGTTCCGCGCGCTTGCGGTCGAGGAGTTATTGACGTGAAACGGTCCCAGAGTTTATAATGTACTGGCGCAATTTGCACATTCTTTGAGGGGTTTAGAGAGGTTGACCCTCTACATTCCTGCGACCGCTGGCGCAGTTTACTACCGACCAAAAGGAGGAATGATCATTTCGTATTTTCCCTTTAGAAAATAATGATCACCATACCTTTAAAGGGCCTGCCTGGGTATCATGAACTTTCAAAGTTAACTTCTGAGAAATTTTAAGATATTCTGAAAAGGTTGCGTCATATTGCACACAAGAGTAATTCTGTGATACAGTCTACTATCCCACCCCTGTCCAAGGCAGAAATCATTCGTTACTTACAAGGAAATCCTTCCATCTGTTAATCTGCGATCTGATTGAGATTTGTACAACAACTTCAGTAGGAAAGTTTTATTCAGCTATATCAAAATTAAATGACCAGTCATATATTTTGCTCATTTAAGCACCGCATAGACAGGAGTGAGCGGCAGGAAGCAGGTAGAGGCGGAGCGGCCGGCCAGTTCATGTGTCACGCTCTCTCTCTTTCTCTCTCGCACACACATTACTTCCCCACCTCTACCTGCTTATCAGCTTACAATGTTAGATGAAGGTAATAAGTTGCTGATTTCGGAGTTTTTGCCAGCACATTGGCCGGGTATGAAAAGGAAGTTTGTTCAAAAGGAATAGGCCTAAATGAATTCATCTCTGACTGTAGTTCATAACAGTTGATTACAAAACCTCATTGCCAGATGCGTATATTTGATAGGGACATTCTGCGGATAACTGATTAATATAATTTAGTGGTGGATAATTGAAAGGATATAAATCAGAGATTAAAGATTTTCAGGAGAGCAAAACCAAACTTTGAAATGAAGTTCACAATCATCACGATGAGATGCCTAAATATAGCCCTAATGGTACACTAAAATGAATGATTGGTACTGCTTCTCTCTCAGATTGGAAACTGGTGACTACTTGTTATTGCCAACAGTGGGTGGGGGGCGCAGACGGAGCCACGGTAGCCTCTGTCTGTCGTAAGAGGTGACTAAAAGGGGCGACCAAGGGATAATTGAATTAGAAGCATGAGACTACGTATAATTAGTACCATCACACGAGGAACACCATGGATCGCCTTCACTTGCGAGTAGTAGCCTACCATTATGTTAGGCACACAATAGGTTTGTGATTAGTAACAACGGAGGGTAAATCAGTATAGGTTTTACAGTACCTGTGAATAGTACCACTATATGCAGAACAGCACGGGCTTAATTTGCCTGTGGTTAGTACCGCTGTGAGAAACAGCACGGTCTGGGTGTTGCATGTGAATAGTACCACTATATGCAGAACAGCAGGGCTTAATTTGCCTGTGGTTAGTACCATTGTGAGAAACACCACGAGTCTCGTCGTTGTCTGTGATTAGTACCATTATATGAGCGACACCGCGCGTCTGCGTTGCCTATGATTAGTACCCGGTAGTGAGGAACACTACGGGATAGTACGAGTCCCTGTGATTAGTACTCACTATGTAAGGAACACCACGGGATAGTACGAGTCCCTATGATTAGTACTGAACCCTTTAAGGTCCTTCGTAGGATACCTACCTTCCTTACCTCTCAGCAAATCGGCATGAGACCTTTTTCTTGGGTCGTTGGCGGGTTCTTCGTCACTTGCTTAGGTAAGAGGCGGGTTTCAGTAATTTAAACTAATGTCTACAATGAGAGAAGTCGAGTCAAAAGAAATGGATTTTTATTGAACATGTGCGACAAAGTCGAAGAAACTTGTGACATTACATTGTTTATGCTCAAAGGTTTCTTCAGCTGGAAAGCGAAATACATTGTCATAACTAGCAGTACCATTTATTTATTTCATGACGTCACTCAACAAGTTTACATTATAACACTAATAATTATTAAGAAACTAGCTTGGATAACCATAACCTTACATCCTATAATCTGCATAAATTTATACACAACGCAAAATAAAAAAACCCATGTCAAATCGCTTGTAACGCCTACGGTTATCCCTTGGACTAATTCCGTCACCTCCTTCGATATGATTTCAGGCCGATGAGACTCAAGTGTCGTAATGCACCTCACCCAACTCTAGGGTGGATGGACTACTGTGCCCCATGTGCTCCACAAGCATGACCTCATATAACATGATCCTACATTTGTGCCTTGGATACCAACAACAACACAATCATCCATCACGAACTCTATGGATTGACAGCTATCGTGACGTTCAAATAAAATAATCGCAAAACTTTGGACAACCTTCAACAACACGAAACATCATTACAGATTCCCAAATTTTGACATCCCTGAAAATGGTTATTTCCAACATAACATACCATCATGTAATTTCCGTCGCTTCGATAATGAATCTCAAGCCTCTACTGAACGACTCCCTTCTAAAATAATGAAATCTAATTCCAAACATTTACTACAAATGACAAAATCTCAATTATAGTTTCTTTCTAACAATAAATTGGTTCGAATGCCCAACAGCTGGCTTAATAACGGGAACACGGCCCCTCCTCGGAAGCTCTTAAAAAACACATACGTTATATTGACCTGTATCAAGTGAAAACCTCACCTCACTGACAATTCGCATGGAATACGATTCTTGACCAACATAGACTATGCGAAGAGATTTAATTTAAAACGTCACTTTAAATATTCTTACCCATCACGGTCCTACGGTTTCACGTGGACTCCTAACTATGGAATGACCCTACTCCTTTGTCATTAAATTACACAAAATAAATTCTCGAGTTCCCTACAATGAATATCCCGGCATAAAGTCTCTTCAACATTATAGGATTTCAACAACCTGATCCTCATTCCTTCCTATCTTTGAAACACTTGTACCACTTGCTACCTTTCATCAGTTGCTACCACAAATTCTCTACACGACAATAATAAGGAATATATCTCTTGTGTGATCCACCATGTTGTTACATAAAACACTCTGTGACAAACTAACCATTTCTTCTCGCATATCTGAGATTGACAACACAATATTTCCAAAACCGAAGCTCACAACTTGACTTACAGAAATGTTTACCGTTATTTTCCTCTCATCCTTTCTACACATATTTTCACAGACTTTTGGAATAGCACTCCCCTTTCACAAATCACGCACCGGTCTCGCCTAGTACCTTCCCTTGACAAAATTTTGAACGTTTTCAGGAGAGCAAAACCAAACTTTGAAATGAAGTTCCATCACGATGAGATGTCGAAAATGTGTTATTTCTTGTGTATTTTCAGCCTAAGGCCACTGAAAAAACTACAGGGCCATATTACTACAGTTATAACTCATTGTCAAAATCTTTAACTACACGCATTAATTTCTATCAGCACTTCGTGATGTAAAAATCAGCTAGGGTTGGGAACGGAAACGTGGGAGAGAGAAAATATAGTCCAAAATGCTCTGTTCATCTGAGAGATGTTATATTGTTTAGTTTTGCTAAGATGGGTTCTTAACGCGGTATTGTAGGGAGTTCAAGAGAGTTTACGTCTTGTCTCCCCTGGGAGTCAGGAGCCGAGTGTGCGCCGAACTGTTAACAAGGAGTCGACATCTCTAATCCTGCTCTCTTCTACCTTGTTTACAGCAAACCTCGCACGCAGGTGATATTCTTGTCTATAGCACGGGTGCCCAATGAACAGCATCTCTACCACTAAGAGTATGTAACTCGGTATTCGACAACATTGTGTTTTTTTATATGTGCATAATAAGACACAGCGTTTTGTTTTATCACAGTTGCATTCTAAATGCCCTACATTTGCATTTTGAATGCCCCTCCCTTATGGAAACGCCAACTCTCCTCTCGATTTCGAGAGAGATAAAAGCCCCAACAATGCATCTGGGAGTCATGGTGCACAATGTCCAACTCGTTGGCTGAATGGTCAGCGTACTGGCTTTCGGTTCATAGGGTCCCGGGTTCGATTCCCGGCCGGGACGGTGATTTTAACCTTCATTGGTTATTTCCAGCGGCTCGGGGGCTGGGTGTTTGTGCTGTCCCCAACATCCCTGCCACTCACACACCACACACAACACTATCCTCCACCACAATAACACACGGTTACTTACGCATGGCAGATGCCGGCCACCCTCATCGGAAGGTCTGCCTTACAACGGCTGCACCCGGCTAGAAATAGCCACACGAAATAATAATAATTATTATGGTGCACAATTTAGCCGGTGCGCGTTTTGTGATTTTCTTTGGACGCTCGATATATTAAACTGGACGATAAAAAGGTGTTGATATTGAAAGCTAATGAAGAAAATAAAAGAGCAGTCGAAAGTAGCCTGGAGCACGAGAAGGATAAGATCATGTAGCACGGGGTTTCTAAGGTTTTATTCAGGCAAGATTTAAATCAAGAAAACTTTAAAGTGATTTTATCAACTTTTGTACATTGTTGTTAAGTACGTGGAGCAGTACGGTGAGTGGTACGGCGAACCAAGGTAAGTCAGCACCGTGGGGAAGTAAAAGCCGACTGAGGGGAAGTGACTTGCATTCGCGTGCACAGGTAATTCTAACACGGGCGGGCAAGCTTTGACACCCTTGGTCTATAGAGTTAGTTACCTGCTCCTGGACTTCAAATTTCACACGACTGCCACTGACATTTCCCGTATATTTGGTTGTATCGGAAGAAGGTATAGAACGAAAAATCACCATGAGGTATTTTCGTATAAAACTATCCGTTGAGTTTTATGCTTTAGGCCACTTCTGAAGCACCCTCTCCTGCTGACATTTTTGAATAACTTATATATATATATATATATATATATATATATATATATATATATTGCTATTTGTTTTTCGTCGCACTGACACAGATAGGTCTTATGGCGACGATAGGATAGGAAAGGCCTAGGAATGGGAAGGAAGCGACCGTGGCCTTAATTAAGGTACAGCCCCAGCATTTGCCTGGTGTGAAAATGGGAAACCACGGAAAACCATTTTCAGGGCTGCCGACAGTGGGGTTCGAACCTACTGTCTCCCGAATACTGGATACTGGCCGCACTTAAGCGACTGCAGCTATCGATCTCGGTGAACCAAGGACCCTCTGAGGCCAGTACGCTGACCAAATCTCATGAGAGCGAATAAATCGAGGAGTTTCGGACCTTAATTTATTTTGAAACATTCAAAATGCTGTTAGAAGTATCATTTTAACAGTTTTATCATGTATTTTCATCTATCCAGCGAAGTGAAATCTAAGAAAAAGCGTTATTTGACGAATTGAAACTTCTAAATAATCAGCGTGTTGGTCTCTTTTCTAGTAGAATATATGTGATTCTTGTTGGCGAAGCGTTTTGATACGTGTAAAAGTGATTTTCCCTATGATGTAACTTTTATCATGTTAATTTCCCTATGATGTTACATTTATCATGTTAATTTACCATCGTTTATATAACATATATGTGATATTTTCGTGTTAGCCAATACCAACAATCCGACTACTTCGGCCGCCATGTTTTTTTAAAATTACGGTCTGAGGATTGGAGTCGGTCTTGGCACGTATAATCCGTTGCTTACGCAATTATACAAGACTGGGAAATGCAAGGCCTCGCTGGTCGTGAAAGTGGTTCCTGCTCGGGCTTGTGAAACGCGTCGTTTTGCCGCTAGGTGCGCTCTTCTTAGTCATAAAATTGCGCGGGCGAAGTACTCATTCAAACATTCACGAGCATGCCAAGACGTATTTTTGTACTGTATGAGCTTTCTTATGCTAGTGCAGGTGATTATAATTTAGTGACTGAAATCAAAGACGTATTTTGCGTAATGCGAACATCGGATAAACTTAAAAAAACATCGTGTACTGCAGTTTGTCGTCAAGGAAATAGACAGATCTCTATGGAAACCTAGCGTACATTCCACTGTTTGCAGTAGGCATTTTAAGGACTCAGATTATACACAGCAATAAAAATCCTACTTCCGAACGTCATTCCATCCGTATTTCAAGATATTCGTCGACACAAACAATCACATACAGAAAGACCAGATAGGAGGAAGACCACAGAAGACGGAAATTAAGAAAATTGAACTTCATGTGGAACCAACAATATCTACAGCCAGTGAAGAGAATGACCTTCCACCTGTAATTTATCAATGAACCATTAGGCCTATATAAAACCACAGGCACACAGTGTTCTATTAAACTTAAACTATACTGCACTAAAGTAGGTTTGAAACTGAAAAGGATAGTCAGAAAATGTAGGAACAAGGAGCACTTGTAATGAAGCAGAAAAATATTATTACCACTTTAAAAGAAAGGATGCATCAACTCAAAAATGAAAAATATCAACACGGACTTGACAGTCAACTAAATAAAATCACAGAACTGGCTGAACAAGGTGATTTGGAGTAGATTCAAGCTTTTTGTAAACAAAAGTGTAAATTCACAGACAATACTATAAAGGTCTGGAGCTCATCCAGTTCCGGTTCCTAAGATCTCTACATGCTTTGCACCTACTACACCAAAAACTTTAAAAGCTTATATTGGTCATTCCAGAGGAGACAGGAATTACTCCCTTGGTACGAGCTCGTCTGATTACAGAAAAGAAATCCTTACAGCATGATAATGAAAAGGTGGGTTCTATCATCATAGATGAGATGGCAATAAAATCAAAGCTGGTCTATGACAGGAATTTGGATAAGCTTCTGGGAATGAATTACAGTATGTAGAGGGAGATGCTGTCGTTATTGAAGATAAGCTTGCTAATAAATTGCTCTGCATTATGTTCAAAGATGTCTCCACACATTACAGGATTCCTGTGTCATATTATTTTACACAGGCTTACAGGAGATCAATTAGCCAAATTAACACGTAAGACCTTGTGCTGATAAAGATTGTGTACTCCAAGTCGTCCGAATTGTAATTGTGACGGACAATTGTCAAGTGAATTTGGCCGTGTTTCACTCCTTGTGTGGAAGGGAGGCAGACTTTGTACATCAACTTCAGCTCCCATTAGATCCCAGCAGTCCTATATTTTTCAGTTTTGACCCTGGCGATATTTAAAGAAATTTAAATTCACAACACGTGAGCAGGAATTTTAAAGTAAATGGTAACCTAGTGACTGCAGAGCATGCGAACAAGCTGTATCACCTGAAAAAACGATTGGTAGTGAAACCTGTGCGGAAATTAACTAGGAAAGTAGTATACCCTAAAAATTTGGAAAAGATGAATGTTGCAAGGGCTGAAGTAATATTCTTGATAGACACATTTGCTGGCCTAAGAATTTTGAAGAAAGTAAGCCCAGAAGAAATCAGTACCAGGAACAGCTTCAATGAAACCATAAATTTTCTTAAAATGTTTCAAACATGGCATGATATTCATGATTATTTGCACTACTACAACAAAAATGGATGATAAGCAACATTCAGAACACGTGGTTTCTCCGTAAGTATCATAATTAGCTGTACATTAGCAAATTTTCACAAGCACTTGTCACAAGACCCATGCTGAACATACGAACACATTCAAAACTTATGTCTAAGAAAGGCGATCCTAGCGGGAGAACTGAAAACTAACTTCTGTGACCCTACTTCTCACTGCCCATTTCCCGGCCTTGTATAATAGCGTAAGCAGCGGTATAATCACACCGTACTTCTATTTAATTGCAATACATGTGTGATATTGTTCCTTTGTATAGTATTGAATCAAAATATCAAAATAAAATAAAAACTATGATCACCGTACTTAAATTGGAAAACTGTCAGCTTTTTGTCTCTCTGTCGAAATTCACTCAGAAAGCATAAAAAACTTACCATTTTGTAGCTTTTTTCAGTGTTGATGTACATATACCTCCCCCCCACCCCCGCCCGCTATATTCCACAAACCCGGGTACTTTTTTTATCTGTAAATTTTTCCCTCCCTCCCCCCTCCACTTCTAATTCGCAATCGCCGCTACTGTAGTATTTTTTTGAGACTGAGTAAATGAAAGTCCCAGGGTGAAAACTATATACCCTTCTACTCATCTGTTTCCGCGACGTGCCAATGTGGCGATTTTACCCAGCGTGAATAAAAATATAGAGAGCCTAGCCATTAGTGCCTTATTATACGACTTTATATATCGAGTTTCATTAACTTTTGTTCGGCCATTTTCTCGTGGCTTGGCATTGATATGGACTAAGCAATAAAAGTTGAAGTTTATGAATATCTCTGTTATCATAGCGGGTATGTTCAAACTGCATTAGACAAATGATCGAACATTGTATTTTCTGTAACGTTTGTCATGTAGTATTTATTGATAGGTCCAATAGCATAGATATTTGAGAATTAAAATTTTAGGTCTTCCCCTAAGCTCCCATTTCAGCGAGCGTAATTAAAATTATTTATAGACTGGATTACAGTGCTTTATTCCCTGACTTACGTATTGATTTTCATTATATTCTGTTCAGCCGTTTTCTTGCGATACGTGCGTACGTACAGACAAAACAGACAGATATGACAGAAAATTTAAAAAAGTTTATTCCCTTCGTAGTGTTTACACGGCCGATGCAGAAATACCATTCTTTTTATTATTATTATTATTATTATTATTACAGAATCGCTAAATGACTTGGCTTGCAATACATTGCTAATGCAATAATTAAGAACAAGTTTGCTGTACCATCTTTGTTGCATGTCATAAACTTTTTTTTTTAAACTGTTATCCAAATCAGTAACACATTCTTGTTCTAATTTGTTTTGTGTTTTCTGTTTCAGCTACAAGTACCTGAGCCGGCGGTGTGTGTCAGAGGAGGAATGTCGTAACATGCATTCTTACGTGTCGTCGCTGGATACCGTGATGTTTTCCCATGTACAAGAGGACGCCCCGCTTCGTTGGTGGACCTTTAACAACACTTGCGTGGAGCAGTGTCCGACAGGGTATGAGGAGAAGCACAGGGAAGATGATTCGGTGACTTGTGTTGAGTGTCAGGGAAATTGTCGACGTGAGTGCCATGGAGCCCTTGTGGATAGTATCGCTGCCGCAGAAAACTTGCGAGGATGTACTCATATCAACGAAACTTTGCAAATAAAGATCCTTCGTGGTGGGAAGAATATTCACAAGGAACTTGAAAGTAGCCTGGGCATGATTGAAGAAATTTATGGCTTCTTGAAAATTTCACGCTCTTTCCCACTTCTCTCATTAAACTTTTTGCGTAATCTGAAAGTCATTCATGGAAACAAACTTGATAGTCATAATTATGCATTGGTTGTAATTGAAAATGACAATCTTCAAGAACTTTGGGATTGGAGTACAAGATCAAATACTAGTTTTAGAATAAATAACGGCCGTCTTTTTTTTCATGCGAATCCAAAATTGTGTCGATCACATATAGATAAACTTCAAGAAATGGCAGGATTGAACTATAGTGAGGTAGAAGTCGGGTGGGTGTCGAACGGTGGTCGAGTGGCATGTAATGTCATCGATCTGCATACAAAAATATCAAGGAAAGGTTCCACCTTCGTCTTTCTTAAATGGGAACCTTGTATAGTCCCAGATCCTTCGTCCGTCCTAAGATATTTGCTTTACTATATTGAAGCTCCATTTAAGAATGTGACGGCCTCTGATGGACTTGAAGCGTGTGGGGGTAAAACGTGGCAGGTGATTGATGTCATCCCAGAGCGTATTAAGAATGCAGATTTCTTTCTTCCAGGACTGAAACCCTTCACTCAATACGCTTTCTATATTCTGACATATTCTGTTACAAGTACTGGAGGTCAGAGCAATATATCATACTTCATCACTCTTCCAGACAGACCTTCCGTGCCTCAATCATTTTCTGGGGTTTCTCACAAGAATTCAGAAATTCAGCTTCAGTGGCTTCCACCAAAATATCCAAATGGTATTCTCGAACATTATATTGTGTATGGCATACGTCTTTCGGATGATAAACAGTATCTTGGGGATAGAGATTATTGTCTCTACCCATTAGGCCCAAAAGCAGAGGATTACTTTGATCGTTATCCTCAGTCCAATATTCCTCCTCACGAAGAACAAAATAACTCTACCTTTGAATGTGAAAGTAAACATACATTGAAAGTGATTGAAAGTAAGGAAGATTATGATAAATACTGTAAAGGGTTTGTGCCTGGTCCTTCAAAACCACGCAAAAACAGTGACTGGGACGAAGCATGTGATCAGTATATTTACAGCCTCTTTCACACAGATCTTCCAAATGGCAAAGGGATGAAAGGGATGAACAAAGAAAGTTTTAGTGTGATATCAGATGAAAATAAATTCCCTGAATCTGTTCCTCACCCCTGGTCTACCTGGGGACATTCTGTTTCCCCAAGTTTTGCTTTGAAGAGTAATGGTTTCTACGAACGGTTCTACGAGCAAGTTGATGCTAATTCTACATCACTGGTGATCAAAGATTTGAGGTACTTTTCAAAGTATACAGTTCAGCTAATTGCTTGTAGGGAACGAAGCAGAGATGAAGACCCCAGGGAGCCCATGAACGAATCAAGTTTGTGTAGTTTTTCTAGTCTCATCACTGTTCGAACTAGACCTCTTCCCTCAGCAGATCTCATAAACTCAAGTTATATATACGTTGTAATTCTGAACAAAACTTCGGGTGCTATACATCTACAGTGGAAAGAACCACCATTTCCTAATGGTCTTGTGATAAGTTATCACATTGAATACAGGAGGACTGATATAGAACATTTTAAACCAAAAGTGGAATGTGTGACTAGGAAACAGTATGAAATGGGAGAAGGAGGATATATATTAAACAATCTCCAGCCTGGAAAGTACGGATTCAGAATAAGAGCGAACTCACTTGCTGATTTAGGTCCCTACACTGAAATGGTGTATATTGAGATAGATAAGCCGGGAAGAGAGCTTTCTCCTCAAATAGCAATTGGTATTGTGTTAGTGGGTGCGGCACTATGTATTGTAGGGCTTGTAGTTTACTGGAAGAAATGCCATACTTCAGAACCAACAACTCTGTTTGCTACTGTTAACCCAGAGTACATTGGTTCACTTGGAACTGTATATGAGGAAGATGAGTGGGAAGTTCCTAGGGAGAGAGTGGAACTATTGAAGGAACTTGGACATGGAACATTTGGTTGTGTCTTCGAAGGTATCCTGCGGCCAACTAAAATAAGATGTGCCGTTAAGATGGTCAATGAGAATTCCTCAACTCGGGAACGAATGGAGTTCTTAAATGAGGCTTCCGTGATGAAGTCTTTCGCTGGCGCACACCACGTCGTTCGACTTTTAGGGGTAGTTTCTCGCGGCCACCCACCCCTAGTTATAATGGAGCTAATGGCTCGAGGTGATCTGAAAACTTTTCTGCGAGCAGCAAGGGATACTCCATCAGAACAACCAGGTTTGCCTCGAATGCTGCGCATGGCTGCTGAGATAGCAGACGGAATGGCATATCTTGAAGCTAGCAAATTCGTTCATAGAGATCTTGCTGCAAGGAACTGCATGGTAGCCGAAGATCTCACTGTTAAGATAGGTGACTTTGGTATGACCCGTGATATATATGAGACTGACTACTACCGTAACGGTACCAAAGGTTTGCTTCCTGTTAGATGGATGGCTCCAGAGTCTCTTGCGGACGGTGTATTTAGTTCTCAGTCTGATGTGTGGAGTTACGGGGTAGTTCTGTGGGAAATGGTGACACTTGCTGAACAACCTTATCAAGGACTCGCTAATGAGCAGGTGTTGCAGTTTGTTTTGGGTGCTGGTTTATTGGATCGACCACAGGGATGTCCTGTTTTTCTACACGAATTAATGCTTACGTGTTGGCAGTGGCGACCATCAGATAGACCAACATTCTTACAACTTCTTGCCAAGTTAGAAAATACTGCAAAATTATCTCCCTTGTTTCGAAAGCTTTCCTTTTACCATAGCAGTGCTGGACAAGAACTGAAAGCCAATCGAAGGCCAGATGAGTACATGGCGATGGCAGCTTGTCCTCCACATGTGACATTCTTCCACAGTGAGGTTGACAACGAACTTGCAGCGCGCTGGACGCAGCAGCCCACAGTACCTGAAGAAGATGAAGAGGACGATGCAGAAGAAGACAATAATCTTCTTAGTTACCAAGGTCCAAGTATCAGGGCTAGGAAGAGGACAGAATCTCAGTTAGATGAGATTGATATTCTAGACTCACAGACGCAGGTTCGTAATTTGAATTGTGATAGTGCTGGAAGTTCCAGAAATAGAGGATCTTTTCCTGATATAAACGGATTTGTCTGTCGTCCATCGGATTAAAAGATGTGTTGAGTTTTTGAATAGGGTAGTATTAAGAATGTTGTTGTACTGAAAGTGGATCTGAACAGATCAGATTAGTGAATGGGTTATACGAAATAAGCATTTTTGCAGTACTGATGAGCCAAAACCTTATGAATACATTCTTTGTAGTTGTCACTTCTAATCATCATCACCATTCATCCATCCATCATCATCATTTAACTGTCTCCAGTTGTGTGGGTGCAGTGTGGGAACACTCTCCACTCTTGTTTATCTAGGTATATCAGTTGCCGGGCCAAGTAGCTCCGATGATAGAGCGCTGGCGTTCTGAGCCCAATTTGGCAAGTTTGATCCTTCCCTTCTATATTTTGCAATAACTGAATAATGTACGGTTGTATCCCTATGTCCTGTTGTTTGGATTCTTTCTCTATTCTTGGCAGTCCTCTTCATTTCTGCTTAGCAACCACACTCCTATCTCATGTTTCTCAAGTAGGACATCGTCGATCGCCCCCGCCCAACATCTTACCTTCAAGGATATTCTGCAGGAGGGTGTCATGCTTGAGATGTCCACTTGGCTCCATTTTACTCTCACCTATTTCCTTCCATTTCTAAATAATCAGTAGTTCTCTCTTTGCTTCTATTTCTTCCTGAATTTCCTCATTGCTTTTCCATTCTGTCCATCTAGTTCTGGTGAGCCTTCTGCAGAACCACGTCACTGTTGCTTCAAGTCTTGCTTTTTATAAGGTCCAAGTTGTCCATTCACTTGCTCAGACATGTCCGTAAATATTCCTTGCCAGAGTTGGGAAGTAACTTGAGTGAAAGTAATCGAATTATTAGCAAGAATTACATCCTTAGAGATTGTTACTTGTAATTGTTACTTTTAATAAAAAATAATTGAGTAAAAGTAATTGAATTGCTAGCAACAATTACATTCTTAGAAATTGTTGCTCGTAATTGTTCCTTTTAACAAAAAGTAATTGAGTAAAAGTAATTGAATTGCTAGCAACAGTTACATTCTTAGAAATTGTTGCTTGTAATTGTTACTTTTAATAAAAAATAATTGAGTAAAAGTAATCAAATTACTAGCAACAATTACATTCTTAGAAATTGTTGCTTTCAACAAAAATTAATTGAGTAAAAGTAGTTAAATTGCTAGCAACAATTACATTCTTAGAAATTGTTGCTTGTAATTGTTACTTTTAATAAAAAATAATTGAGTAAAAGTAATCAAATTACTAGCAACAATTACATTCTTAGAAATTGTTGCTTGTAATTGTTACTTTTAATAAAAAATAATTGAGTAAAAGTAATTGAATTGCTAGCAACAGTTACATTCTTAGAAATAGTTACTTGTAATTGTTACTTTTAATAAAAAATAATTGAGTAAAAGTAATCAAATTACTAGCAACAATTACATTCTTAGAAATTGTTGCTTTCAACAAAAATTAATTGAGTAAAAGTAGTTAAATTGCTAGCAACAATTACATTCTTAGAAATTGTTGCTTGTAATTGATATTTTTAACAAAAAGTAATTTATACTTGTAATTTACTTCTTGAAATAAAATTGTAATCGTTACATTCTGGTAATTGATATAGGTCTACATTGTGCGGAAGCAGAAATATGAAAAAATAAACGATGATGAAGGTAACTTTTTCAGTTCCACTACAGCAGAACCAGTGCAGGACGAGGAACTTTCTTACTCTCCTATAGAAACAAAAGTATTGTTACATGTTGGTGGGGTAAATAAATAAGACAGAACCTGGTAGCATCTAAAATGTATTAACTGAGCACTAAAATTATACACTTTTACACACACATGTGATTGCGCTGAGCTTTCAACTTATACAACTACACAGGATACACACTTGTATGGTTCGTGCTCTCTCTCTCTCTTTCTCATATTTTATCTAAAATGACACACACATACAGAGTCTTTAATCAGTTACAACACTACACTCACTCAGAGTCACACTCATTAGCGCTGTCACGGTTTGCAGTCTACATGTCAGTCTCGCAGCTCGGGATAGTATCCGCTGTTCACTCCATCCATCAAACTCCGTTCGCAGTCTGCACACCTTGGCACCCAGTGTTCCCTTTGCGCTGCTCCAGAACACCCAAGGTTCTTCTACAGCAGCCGGCCCCAAGAGACTCACGTACGACGTCAGGGAACCAGGAAGGAGTCCTCGGCTCCAACAGACTGAGATCTCAGCCCAGGCTGTCACTGACTGCCTCTTCGCTAACTCACACCAGCTGAGCTACAGCAGCTAACTCAGTCTAACTGCACTCTGTAGGCCGCGATTGACTTAAATACCTGGGTCCACGCCATCTGGATGCTTCCAGAAGGGACAGGCCTCCAGAGTCTTCCCGAAGGCGAATACTCTCTGCGCGCCATCTAGATTCTTCCATAACGCCGGAGGCTTCCAGTTCGCGAGCAGGATGATCCAGATAGCAGCAGCGGAAGCACCTGTCCTCCGCGTGGTGATGAGAGTAGGAAGAGGGTGGTCCTTCCTTGGTGATGAGTATGCAGTTGGAGCTGGCTAGCCTGTGCCACCCCCAGCGGCTGCACACTGGCATGGCGGACACAGTGGGTCACCCTGCCACAGTATTCTGCAAGTTTTAATAACCTTCAATTACAGTCAACGCGAATAGAAATACTTTGCCCATTTCTGACTACAGGGTACTGTAACTTGTGAAATTCAGGATCATTTCATTACTACTCTCATTCAAGAATTGTCTGAAATTGCAGAACTGATCAAAAGATTTCACATGATCAGTTTGAAAGGATTTTGACTTAGCTTGCAAATACAGAAAAAAAAAAATGTTGACGTCACAGTAGTCAGTAGGCCTATCACTTTTCAGCGGTATCTGGTTAAATCAGATTTCCTTCAAATCCTGATTATCTCCAACTGCTTGTCACGTTGTCAGCTATCACACAATATTCTAACAGGGTACTTCTAAGAGAGAAGCATACAGTATACAGAGTGCTAAATATGATCTATTATTACAATACAAGGCATGCATAGAATAATCATATGTACTGTATATCCATAATCACATTTCTTATATCAAAACAATATTGATGATGCCATCGCGTAACGAAGAATATTTGTGAAAATGAAGTAGTAAAAGAGATTACCCCAAAATAAGCAGATTGACAGAAAAAGGACTTTAAAAAAATAATCCACCTGGACCCCGGACAATATTCTAAAAAGGAGGCCGTGTCTGGATAAAAGAGGACGTCTGGTCATCCTTTTCCCTTCACTATTCCTAGCAAGTATTGATACATCAATACATCAAAATCATACTTGATTATGCCTCTCTGTTATACATACTAGATTGTACAGTTTTTGTTCACTAGACAGTGTGGACAACCTGTTGGTAGTTCAGGGTAACTTTCTCTCTGTACAGTGTTAATTATTACCATTAAGTGCCAGGCTGAGTAGTCCAGATGGGAAGCATTAGCCTTCTGAGCTCAACTTGGCAGGTTTGATCCTGGCTCAACCCCCTGTGGGTGGGGGACGCAGACGAAGAATTCACACACGGTATCTCCTGCCTGTCGTAAGAGGTGACTAAAAGGGGTGACCAAGGGATGATCAAATTAGAACCATGAAACTACTTGTGATTAGTACCACCACACGGGGAACACCATGGGTCGCTTTTACTTGCGCGTAGTACCACTATGTTAGGTACCAAATAGGTTTGTGATTAGTAGCAACCGAGAGCGCGACGGCTTGGTACCTGTGATTAGTAGCACTATATGAGCTACACCATGGGATGAGGAACCCATGGTTCTGACTTGCCTATGATTAGTACCTAACCATATGAGGAACACCACAGGATAGTACGAGTTCCTGTGGTTAGTACCCTTATGTGATGAACACCATAGGTTTGCGTTGCCTCTAAATGGCGCCGCAGTGTGCGAAACAGCGTCGGTCTGTAATACATGTGCGAATTTCATTACCTGTGAGTAGTACCATAATGTGTGGAATACCGCAAGTTTACGCTACTCTTGATTAGAACCACAACATGACTAATACCATGGTTCTACTTTCCTAGCGATAAGTACCATTGTAAGGGGCTGCTGACTTGGATTTTGGACCTCTTTCGACTACAAGTATCATCAATTCAGTATTGTGCTATAGAAGCAGTCCCTTGGTCAGCATTACTATTGTTCTATGCCAGCTTCTGTACATGTGAGGAACTGTGGGTCGGTTCCACTGATCGTTTTAAATTCATGTCCATCCATTCTTCCTTCGTCCTCATGTTTTGAATTGTGGTCAGTGGATGTTTTTGGGCTTTTAATTTGTCATTTCATTTTATCTCATTTCGTACCATTAGGGGCCGATGACCTAGATGTTAGGCCCCTTTAAACAACAAACATCATGATCTCGATCTTGGCTCAGTCTGGTGTTATTTGAAGGTGCTCAAATACGTCAACCTCGTGTCGGTAGATTTACTGGCATGTTCAAGAACTCGACAGGACAAAATTCCGGCACCATGGCGTCTCCGAAAATCATAAAAATAATTAGTGGGACGGAAAATCAATAACATTATTATTTACCCATTGAGTACCGTACAAATACCAGCTCCGGGATGTAAGGGTAGCATGTCTGCCTCTTAACTGGAGGTCCCAGGTTTGATTTCTGGCCAGGTCAGCGATTTTTTACATGGATCTGAGGGCTGGTTCAAGGTCCACTCTGCCTACATGATAACAATTGATAAGCTATCTGATGGTGAGATAGCGGCCCCGGTCTAGAAAGCCAAGAATAAGGACAGAGAGGATTCATCGTGCTGACCACACGACACCTCATAATCTGCAGGCCTCCAGGCTGTGCAGCAGTCGCTTGGTGGGTCATGGACCTTTGGAGCTGTTGCACCATTTGGTTTGGTACAGTACGATTACTTTACTGGTCTTTGTATGAGCCTCTCTACCTCTTGTGTTTAACACATTCTTTACAGTGTATGAACTTAATTGTATGAAACCATATTGACCATCACTCAACTTTGCTTGAGAGAGTGTTTCTACCTTTCAGTACTTTTATTTTGCCCAACACATATATAGGATTAACACATTATATGCATATGCTAATTTAGGACATGTTTCGTCTCGTTATGACATTTTCTGCTAACAGATATCTAAATTTGACACAAAACATATAAAGAACACTTTTAAAAGTCATTAAAAACATTTATGTCACTAGTATTTTTCTTATTCTTAATGTTTATGGAGTCTTCTTCGTCTTCTAACTTGAAGTTTAAAGTTCTTATAGCCTTGACGCTGTTGCAGTAAAATGATGAAATGTTTCTTTCTATATTTGGTATTCAAAACCTCATGTATAAAGTGCTGCTGCTTTTTTTGTTGTTATTCTAAAGTAACTCTCATTTTGTTTGGTACTGAAAGGTGGAAATACACTTTCAATCAAAGATAACATATTATTCTTCTTTTCTCTTTTCCCAATTCATTTGGGGTCAGGTATCCTCGTGCTGCAGCACAACGTTGCTTGATCTTGTATTACCACAGGTTAATCTGGTGATTCTGATTAATTTTTCTGTGTTTTAACAACATAGGAATCACCTCTCCTCATTACATGACCATAAGGTAGCAGGGCCAAATCCCATCCCCGTACTTAATTTCTTCCCCCTAGGGATTTCCAGTCTGCACATGTTTAGCCACATGCACATGCCTCATCCCATTATCTTGTTAGGTGCACCACATTCAGTTTCCATATATAAGAGTATTCATTTTTCATCCTGGCTGTGTTAGTGCAACATTCAAATTAAGAGCCTGTTATTCCTAGAGTGAGCACTGGTATGTGTATGACATACTGGACTGAGTTACTGTAGCAGCCATTATAATAAATCCCATGTTGCAAATTAGGTTCTCAACTTCTTCTGATCAGGGCAGATTAGTTGAGTCATATGGGAGATATGTAGAGCCTATGGTTATTTCTCTGCATCCCTCCCAACTTCCAAGTTTAATCTTGGCCACGGTTAAGTCCCGTGAACAGTGTTCCTGCAACATAAGACATTTTAATTTCCTGTTCACAAGAAGACATCTTCTGGGTATTTTCGATGTTGTATCGTACATCAGCTTACCTCCAGATTCCGCCAGTCCTGCTACTCTGCGCTTGACTACCCATGGTTCTTGAGTAAGGGCCACATCAACAACCTCAGACTTGAATTTCCTGGCAAAATTGGCCACAGCTGCTTTTTTATGCTGAAGATTTGCCTGAAGGACCTTCAGCTACATCTTTATCAACATTGGGTTTCATTTTTCCCCTGATGACTTGAAACTTGATCTGCTGAAGTCTGAGCTTAGCCTTAAGGCTTCTCTTTCTGAGCTCTTCAAAGTCTCTTTCACCAAAGGCTAAAACGACTTTCCTTCCTGTCTTATCAAATGAAGTGCCATTCAGCACTCTCCACTCTTGTGTTAGAAGTTTGATATCGTGTTGATTGATTCTGATAGCACTCTGCTCTACTGGACATGGGCTCCAATGCCCCCCCTCCCTAGCTCTCAGGAAAAGATAAAATGTAATATAGTCAGGTGTTTTTCTTTCAAGAAAATGATTTTAAAATTGGCATTACGTAGAAGTGGTAGGTGATACTGTGTGTGGTATTCTACTGTGGAATACAAGTCCCCATTTATCTTCTAAAATATTAAAAAGTACTACATATTCACAGGTCTAGCCCCCACTTACAAACTATCCTATGGATGCCCTTGCTACTGGAGCTTCTGTTGTCATTTCTTATTTTGAGTCGGCGACAGCCTGTCTAATTGGGACTTCTGCTTGGGTTTGCTCCCGGATCTGCTCTACTGGAGCTTCCTTGGCTTCCCTTGATGTCAAAATTTTTGAGATGGGTTCTTTATAAGCATCCATATTTCAATCAGTCATAGAGTTTTTGCCCCTTCTAGGGTCCTGAGCGTTGTTCTCACCATCCATGGTGAGGCATACAACCAGACATTGTCCTCCCGCAACTCAGGCTCTCCGCAGCAGAGACCATGCCCCTCAGTCGTCCATCCAGTGATCTGCCCCTGGCCTGAACCTGGCCAGGTTTGTTCCCCCTTCAGTAGGCCTACTCACGTGGTCTCCATTTGGCATTATCATGACTTTCTCCCTAAGTTGGGATCGCCCCTTTCCCAAACCGCGGCTCGTCCAGGGTACGTAGGGCAAAGTGATATGTTGGTTCCAGCACCCTGCAGTGAGCCTTCACCTCAGTCACCAGCTCCACGTTACCTGAACCAGCGTGTCACCCATGTGGAGGAACCATGGATGCCTCTCTAGCATGTGTGGGTGAGGCCTCCACTTCCAGGCCTTGACTTGAGCTAGTAACAATGGGATTTACATACATACATACATACATACATACATACATACATACATACATACATACATTATCATTATAGACTGTTATGCCGTTCAGCATTCAGTCTGCAAGCCTCTGTGAATTTACTAAACGTCGCCACAATCCTCGATTTGCAACTAGTGTTGTGGCCTCATTTAGTTCTATACCTCTTATCTTTAAATTGTTAGAAACCGAGTCTAACCATCGTCGTCTTGGTCTACCTCTACTTCTCTTACCCTCCATAGCAGAGTCCATTATTCTCCTAGGTAACCTATCCTCCTCCATTCGCCTCACATGACCCCACCACCGAAGCCGGTTTATGCGTACAGCTTCATCCATCGAGTTCATTCCTAAATTAGCCTTTATCTCCTCGTTCCGAGTGCCCTCCTGCCATTGTTCCCACCTGTTTGTACCAGCAATCATTCTTGCTACTTTCATGTCTGTTACTTCTAACTTATGAATAAGATATCCTGAGTCCACCCAGCTTTCGCTCCCGTAAAGCAAAGTTGGTCTGAAAACAGACCGATGTAAAGATAGTTTCGTCTGGGAGCTCACTTCCTTCTTACAGAATACTGGTGATCGCAACTGCGAGCTCACTGCATTAGCTTTACGACACCTTGATTCAATCTCACTTACTATATTACCATCCCGGGAGAACATACAACCTAAATACTTGAAATTATCAACCTGTTTTAGGTTTGTATCACCAATCTGACATTCACTTCTGTTGAATTTCTTACCTACTGACATCAATTTAGTCTTCGAGAGGCTAATTTTCATACCATACTCATTGCACCTATTTTCTAGTTCCCAGATATTAGACTGTAGGCTTTTGGCACAATCTGCCATTAGGACCAAATCGTCAGCATAGGCCAAACTGCTTACTACATTTCCACCTAATTGAATCCCTCCCTGCCATTTTATACCTTTCAGCAGATGATCCATGTAAACTACGAACAGCAAAGGTGAAAGATTACAGCCTTGTCTAACCCCTGTAAGTACCCTGAACCAAGAACTCATTCTACCATCAATTCTCACTGAAGCCCAATTGTCAACATAAATGCCTTCAATTGCTTTTAATAATCTACCTTTAATTCCATAGTCCCCCAGTATAGCGAACATCTTTTCCCTCGGTACCCTGTCATAAGCTTTCTCTAGATCTACGAAACATAAACACAACTGTCTATTCCTCTCGTAGCATTTTTCAATTACCTGGCGCATACTGAAAATCTGATCCTGACAGCCTCTCTGTGGTCTGAAACCACACTGGTTTTCATCCAGCTTCCTCTCAACGACTGATCGCACCCTCCCTTGCAAGATGCCAGTGAATACTTTGCCTGGTATACTAATCAATGAGATACCTCGATGGTTGTTGCAATCGTTCCTGTTCCCTTGCTTATAGATAGGTGCAATTACTGCTTTTGCCCAATCTGAAGGTACCTTACCAACACTCCATGCTAATTTTACTACTCTATGAAGCCATTTCATCCCTGCCTTCCCACTATACTTCACCATTTCAGGTCTAATTTCATCTATTCCTGCTGCCTTATGACAATGGAGTTTATTTACCATCCTTTCCACTTCCTCAAGCATAATTTCACCAACATTATTTTCCTCCTCCCCATTTGCTTGGCTGTTCACAACACCACCAGGATGATTTCCTTTTACATTGAGAAGATGTTCAAAATATTCCCTCCACCTCTCCAGTGATTCCCTGGGATCTATTATGACTTCACCTGAATTACTCAAAACACTGTTCATTTCCTTTTTCCCTCCCTTCCTAAGATTCTTTATTACTGTCCAGAAAGGTTTCCCTGCTGCTTGACCTAGCCTTTCCAAGTTGTTACCAAAATCTTCCCAGGAATTCTTTTTGGATTCAACAACTATTTGTTTCGCTCTGTTTCTTTCATCTACGTACAAATCCCTGTCTGCCTCGGCCCTTGTTTGGAGCCATTTTTGATAAGCCTTCTTTTTACGTTTACAAGCTGCTCTCACTTCATCATTCCACCAAGATGTTCGCCTTTTCCCATCTTTACACACAGTTGTTCCTAGGCATTCCCTTGCTGTTTCTACTACAGCATCCCTGTATGCCACCCATTCACTTTCTATATCCTGAACCTGCTTACTATCTACTGTTCGAAACTTCTCACTAATCATATCCATGTACTTCCGTCTAATTTGCTCGTCCTGGAGATTTTCTACCCTTATTCGTTTGCAGACAGATTTCACTTTCTCTACCCTAGGCCTAGAGATACTTAGTTCACTACAGATCAGATAGTGGTCTGTATCATCGAAAAATCCATGGAAAACTCGTACATTCCTAACAGATATCCTGAATTCGAAGTCTGTTAAGATATAGTCTATTATGGATCTGGTACCCGTAGCCTCCCATGTGTAGCGGTGAATAGCCTTATGCTTGAAGAATGTATTCGTAACAGCTAAACCCATACTAGCACAGAAGTCCAGCAAACGCTTCCCATTCCCATTAGCTTCCATATCTTCCCCACATTTACCAATCATCCTTTCGTATCCTTCAGTTCTATTCCCAACTCTCGCATTGAAATCGCCCATTAGCACTATTCTATCCTTGCTGTTGACCCTGACCACAATGTCACTCAATGGTTCATAAAACTTGTCAACTTCATCCTCATTCGCACCCTCACATGGTGAATACACGGACACAATTCTAGTCCTAATTCCTCCAACCGACAAATCTACCCACATCATTCGCTCATTTACGTGCCTAACAGAAACTATGTTCCGTGCAATGGTATTCCTGATAAAGAGCTCTACCCCAGACTCTGCCCTTCCCTTTCTAACACCCGTGAAGTACACTTTATAATCTCCTATCTCTTCCTCATTATCTCCCCTTACCCGAATATCACTTACTCCTAGCACATCCAGATGCATCCTCTTTGCTGACTCAGCCAGTTCTACTTTCTTTCTTCCGTAAGCCCCATTAATATTGATAGCTCCCCATCGAATTCCATTTCGTTCGCCAAGTTGTTTCCAAGGAGTCCCTCACCTGTCAAATGGGAGTGGGACTCCGTTACTCCCATAGGTCCGAGGCTTGCTTAAAATGTTCTGAGCTCGGTAGATTCATGAAGCAGGATGCTACCCTACTTACACATAGTCCAAGTGAGGATCTCTCCTCTAACGGGTTATGGACCACCGGTGGATTGTATAGTCCTAGCCGCCTGAGCACAAGGAGGGCCAGGACTCAGAATATGTCCGAGATGCCCACTCCCATTCCATAGTAACTCAGCCGTTGCCCATGGTTCACGAACTAGGACGTGACTACAGTAACCCACAAACATGAACCATCAATGGGATTTAGTATAATAATTATCCATATTTTGCTGCCTGTTCTCTCCCTGCCACCAAGGCACTGCCTATGTGTCAGCCGCACTAACTACTACAGTATATCCTCTGCTATTATAAAATAATTGTAGTTGCAGAACAGGTGTCTCTTTAAGTTTCTGTGGCTGTCTTGAATCCTTAATATACCTTGTTCTTTGTGATAAATTGAGTTGAAGATGTCTGGAATTCTTTTAAAATATACAGTCCCTGTTAAGGAATTTTCAAAACGAACAGTTACATATATTACTTGCAATTCCTTCGTTAACAACTGCACGCTTTTGAAGTTCACGCTGGAATCCATTATTTATTTATTTATTTATTTATTTATTTATTTATTTATTTATTTATTTATTTATTTAGTGTATAGCTTTTTGAACCGGGAGTGTTCAAGGGAGGACATGTTCTGCTTGCCTGCTGCAGATCTTTCTGTTTGACATCCATGGGCGACCTGCATGTCTGGATGTGGGAGGATAATGATGATGCAGGGAGAGTGTGAAACCCAGTGTTGGAACATAGCCTACTCCTATTGAATAAGACCAAGGGTCTGTTCAGATCTTAATGTCCCCCTCTGATGGATGAATCTCCATCAACAGTGGCATATGTCCTCGCTCCATATGAACAGTGTGGAGAGGTTTGCCGTATTGACTAGTAAACCTGTGTAATAGGGTTAAAATATGGTCCACCTGTCAATACAAATAATATTCAATAGTATACATTTACTTATTTACTACATCGTAGCATTGTACGTGTTTCGAGAACAGATGTATTCTCTTCTTCAGTAACTAATAAAATCTCAAAATCGCTGAAGAGAACATAAATCTACAACGCATAATAACGTCAAAACAAACATTCACATGAAAATAAATTGTCCATATAAAAATCCACATTAAAATGCCAACAGTTCTGTTCCTTGTTGTAGTCTAAAATCTTCTTCTGAGAGAAAAATTGTTCATGCTAATACCCTAAAACTTATTCATTACAGTTCCCATCACTATTCCTGGTATAGTAATTATTTTATAAGATTATATTACGAGCTGGTATTTGAAATGTTGTTTAAAACATAATTCAAATTGATATTTTAATAATAACTTAAAAATGCCTATGTTTATATTAATAATGCTGAGTCCTTCTTCTTGCTATGGTGTTGATATGATGAGGCAAAAAAAAAAAAGTTCACTTGTATGCCAGCCCCAAGACGATCTTCTTAACCTACAATGAAAAACCCATGAACTGTTAGTGAAATCATGTTCTTTTTCTTTTATGCCTCATTGGACAACTTCAGTCAATCATTTTCTGGTCATGTTCTTCGATAAGTTTTCTTTCCAAATTGCACTGTAGCTTTTCATTCGTTCTGATCTTTTCTGTTGCTCCTCATCTGTAAATACCCTTTTGGTTTAAATCTTATCTTTGTTTTTCAGTTTCTTTAAATTTTCTGTTTTGTTTTGCAAATCATCCAGAGTTATTTCTAGTTCATCTATATCCTGTCTAATTTCCTTAATCCATCCTACGTGTTGCTTCAGATTCCAGAGTCCCTCTCTATAATTTTTCTTGATGATCTGGTTTCTGGTGTTCTCATAATGTGACCAAGAACAACCAGGAAATCCTCTTCTTCCATTTAGTATCTATGATGGGCTCCAGTTTTCTGTACACCACTTCATTTGGCACTATACACCACTGTCCATCTTTTGATATTTTTATTTATGCATCTATCTTTTCTTTTACTTTTGTCTTTTCTTTTAAAGTATTGAGATGCTAATTCTCTTCTGTACTGTTTTCTATTATTCCTTTGTGCCAGATAAATTTCAAAACTCTCAAGAACATTCATAAATCTATCTTGCTGGGCTGAATCTGCAAGTTTCATATCATGTTCTATATCTGTAAACTTACAACTGTTGTCTTTCATATGTTCCCTATTGCTGAATATCTTTTCCGTTTAACCGGACCACCAGACTCCTCCCTGACTGCCCAGTGTATTGTTGTTTACATGTTTGGCATGTCAGTGCATATATTCCTGATTTTTGTGATTTTTACTGTTAGTCTCTATGCTATTAGAATTTTTTTTTACTGTTGTTATTAGTCCTGTATGCAATTTCATTATGTTTGTTTTTCGATAATTGTTATGAATGCTTATTTCTAAACATCAAAACTGTGTATTTATTTTTCTTTTCTTTTTGACCTTTAGATAAAGTTGTTCTTGGTCTATTATTAATTTTATTCATTATTCTAGTAATGAAATGAATGAAGTATCCATTATTATAATCAATTTGGTGGATTATTTTTATTTCCTTATTAAAATTCTTCTTAGATACAGGAATCTTCATAGTGCTATTATTTATTTATTTATTTATTTATTTATTTATTTATTGAGAAACTCAATGACTTTTCAGACATTTTGGATTGCCACAAGGACAAAGTTTAACTACATCAAAAAAATAACAAAATTAAATTTGAATAATTAATAACACAATATACCATTATTAGCATGAATCATTGGTAAATACAACAAAAATTAAAAAACAATACATTAGGACATTAAATGGAGCTACTGTGAATACAGATGTGATTTTAAAATTGATAAAGATCTTCATAAAGTGACGATTACCAAAAGATTGATTCTGGGCTTCTGTAAGCTGAATCTGTTCCAGAAATTCATAAAAATCCTACTTATAGAGCCACATACCCCTACCATTAAGCCCAATACTTCCACCTCTTCTAAACGGTACTTGCCCATTTAAAATTTGACTGCAGATCTTTAGATGTTCCTCTTTTCAGCGATAACCTCCTCAGGCTGATCAGTAATGTAAGACTTGTTTTTTACTATTTATTTTATATTCAAACTGGTTGTTACATCTAATGACCATTAAATCGAAATAAATTTAAAGTTTCATTATCTTCCTATTCTAATGTGAACTGAATATGTTGATCTAGAGCGTTCAACTGTTTTAAAAGTTTATCAGGTTTTACTTCTTGTTCATTGATGATCACAAATATGTCATCTATGTATCTAAACCACTTGTCTAGTCCCTTTATTTACTATTTTTACACTAAGTTGTAATTTGTCCATATAAATATTCACCAAAATTCCAGATGCCAGTGAGCCCATTGCTAGTCCTTTTGACTGTTTATAAATATTATTATTGCTAAACATAAGTAATTGTTTTCCAATATGGAAGTCAGTATTGTTATAAATTCTTGTATTTCTACCTTATTTAATCTGCTGTGTTGTGTTAAATTCCTCCTTACAATGTTTATTGTTTCATTAATTGGTATATATGTACAGTATACATATCCTCAACATCAAAGCTATGTGTTGTGTTCGTGTCCAATAATTTAATGTTTTTTGTTTTATTACAAAAATGTACAGTATTGTCCAAACCTGATGAGCTATTAAATTTGAAGTGTTCCTTTAAAAAAATGTATATACAATTTGCCGCTATATAAATCAGACTATTCCTGAAATTTACTATGGGTCTAATCAGGATATCCTGTTTATGAATCTTAGGTAGCACTCGCAGTGTGGGTAACCCTGAGTTCATGCTAATTAAATGATTTTTGTCTTTAGAATCTAATAAAAAAAAATTATTATTGCAAATTTGTTTGAGTTTCTGTTGTGTTAACATCATCATCATCATCATAATTATGTACTGTACTAGAAGTATTTGTTTCTATTCTTTAAGATACATTTGTTAGTTTCTTAAGCAGTTTCATTCATATTGAAATCGAAACATTGCTGTTTATTTAATCTTTTACTTTTAGTCATAAGGAAATGAGAAATAATAAAACACTAAACAGGCATAATATGGGTTTTTGGGTTTATGCCGTGTCAAGAAAATAAGGTGAAACTCTTTACGTTTCGCATAGAACTTTGCTGTGTATCTTCAGAAGAAAATCTTGACTGTTCATCAGGAAGACACAAAGAGTTTCACTTTGTTTTCTTGATGCGGCATAAACCCAAAAGCCCATTTCATGTCTACAAGTACGGGCCATGAAAGCATCAATGTCAAAACACTACATGTTTGAAAGAAGCAAGAAATTATACAGTCCCTCAAAAAAGATGAAAACTAAATGTCATATTACAAATACTGTCAGAATCTTTAAATAGCATAGATTAAATTAGATAGATTCTAATTATATAAATGTATGAATGTATGTATGATCTAAGGTGTCACAACTGTCTAAAATGAATCAATAACAAATCCTTTATAAATCTGAATTTGTTCTTGGTGATGAAGTATATACTATGGTGTTTTATATCCAGTCTCATATAGCAAGATTAATCCATAATCAGATCTGCTCATATCCACTAAGAAAAAGCATTTTGCATATTCCAGAAACAACAGATGGACAACTATCTTGAAGGAAAAGTTCCAATTTTTCTCTGTATGCAATATGTCAGAGAAGTGTGAAATATATTTTTCTGTGCAGAATATTTGTGTTATTTCGTAACCACCTCTCAAAGATGCTGTTGCTAATGATGATGAGGCAATGAAATGAAGAGAAAGCGATGTGTTTAACAAAATGAACAGGAAGAGTTGGCTGTGTGGTTAGGGTCGCGCAGCTATGAGATTGCATTCAGGAGATAGTGGGTTCAAATCTCACTGTCGGCAGCCCTGAAAATAGTTTTCTGTAGTTTCCCATTTTCACGCAGCCACATCTTCCCAACCTTACTACTTTTCCATCGTTCGAGTCATTGAGAAACCTTCGATGTGTTAGTAAAAATATGTGTAAAAAAAAAATGATTGTGTCTATATCAAAACAAAATCAATTATGATTTCCTGAAGCCTGGATGTTCAAGTAACATAGCATCAGTATTACATTAGAACACTCAACTCTCGATTTACCGTAATCAGATCAACCGCGATATCAAAAACACTAAAAATGCTTGAGTGTTAGGAGTTACAGTAACTATAATACAGAATTACAAAGGGTTGGCATAATATTACCAGGATGATGCTTTCATCACCGAAATACTCGTTTTGAGAAACTTGAGAAGCAAAATAAAGAAAACGTGTTTCTTGGTACAAAAGCAGAAAACCATGACTGATTATCTTCAGAAACACTAAAGTTAGGTACACTGAATATTTTTCTTTGCCTTATTAGTTTCAACAAAAAGTGCTGTTTATTTTTCCATTTATTAATTGTGCTAGGTGCTACTTTTACTGCTACATATTGTGTAAGTTAATAAAAAACAATACAGTAGTATCATTTTAACTGTACTTTCAGTACACCTGTTCTATTTTTAACTTTTTGTGGGTTAACCATGATTTTACTTATCTGGGAAGCCTTAACGCTACATTATTCCGGTTAATCGAGAGTCGAGTGTAACTTACTGGAAATATTTGTTCCTATTCTTTAAGATATTTTTGTTAGTTTTTTAAGCAATTTCATCCATATTTATTTTGTACTCTTATAAAATCATTGCTGTTTCCTTTTACTTTTAGTTATAAAAGAATTAATAAAACAATAACAGTTATGTGAAAGAAGGAAGAAATAAGGTTTATTGAAATCACAAAAGATATCTGATATTGTCTTGTTTTCTAATTAAGTTTTGTGTAATAGGCGCTGCACAAGAACTTTTCATAATGGAAATTTCCAGTTCGGAATTTGTCTCATATGAACAAAATCAAGAAGAAGAATTGTGTTCAAAAGTTTCTTTGAGACTCAGGAATTGGTATGAATATTCACCTTTATAAAGTATATAACATCATAACATCCAAATAAGATCATTCAGGGCTGCCATTAGTGAGGGAAGGACCGAGCCAGTGGCCATGCGGTTAGGGTCGCGCAGCTATGAGCTCACATTCGGGAGATAGTGGATTCGATCCCCATTGTTGGCAGCCCTGAAGATGGTTTTCCATGGTTTCCCGTTTTCACACCAGGAAAATGCTGGGGCTGTTCCTTAACTAAACCCATGGTCACTTCCTCTCCACTCCTAGCCCTTCCACATCACTTTATCGCTATTCTGTGTTGGTGTGATGCAAAGCAAATTAATTTTTTTTTAAAGGCAAGGGAATGGAAAGAGAAGCAAGTTGTATTTTCCTGAAATCATTGAGTGTTCTTTAGACAGCACAGGCTAGGTAGATTATATGGGAGATACAAGGAGACAGGTGATCATGTATAACTACTGTATAAAGAGGCCTACTGGACAGGAAGAAACAAGTAACAAATCAAGTCATATGTAGAGAATTGTTATTGAATTATTATTATTATTATTATTATTATTATTATTATTATTATTATTATTATTATTATTATTATTGTAACATGTTGGCTGGGTAAACAAATGAGTGCAGAACCTGGTAGCGTTCTACTTCTAAGATTTATTACCGTAACTACCATCTCATAATCTGCAGGCCTTCGGGCTGAGCATTGGTCGCTTGGTAGGCCATGGCCCTTCAGGGCTGTTGTGCCATGGGGTTTGGATTTTTACTAGTCCATACATTATTAACACACAGTCATACCAAGCTCACCACTTACGCTCATAGTACACGTTACACAATTACACATTTCACGCTGTCTCTTAATTTCACTGTTTATTCACAGTGATACACACAGACTACAGTCACTAACGCTCAGTAATACCAATATACAGTAAATGGTCCGTTATTGGACATTATAAATTTTCCAGCCAACTCATTCCTGGTTGCCAGCGTTTCGCCCCCATGTGCTAAGTTGGACTCATCAGTTGGTACTTAGCACACCCACCAAGATGCATGGCTAGTGCATACCGTGGAGGCCACTGTGTAGTCTACTTGGGGAAAAATATTTCAGGTTCCCTATGGGAATCAACATCTATATCATAACACTCAGTGGCAGCTGATGCAGAAAATCAGTTGTGTGCAGTAACCCATCCTCCCTCCAAAAAAATCAATTTAGTGTAATTTGTGTGGCGTATGTTTTATCACAAATAAACAAGGGAATTATAGAATATTTAGAAACATGCATTTTTCAGGAGGCTCTCCACCGAGTTTTCAGTTCTGAACAAACACGCAAACAACCCCAACACGTATACACATTCCTCATACAAAACTAATTAAACACACAGTAACACCCTGCAAAGACAAAACATTCACAAACTCAGAAACACTTGGTGTGAGCACACAAAAACAGATCTTCTCAATGTTACCAAAATCATTGAAATAAAACCAGCAATGTCGTAATCCAAAATTACATGTAATGTTGTTATAGTGAAATTTGTAAACTAGATATTTTGTAATTAAAGAAAATCACCATATCATGTCCTCATTTTGACAATATCAAAAGTACAGTTTTTATAGTTCATCGATTTACAAATGTGCCTATGGAATAGGTAAGTTGGGAGTATTAGAAGACCTGACAGGAACAGCAGATGGCTTCCTCTACAATGTTTTGTTTTCCTGTTTGCTTTGAGTGATCCCCTCTTAAATACTACCACTGAGTCGATAGTGTGCCTCATTCTCATTTCGGTCGAAATGCAATTGAGATCAGTGCTGTTGTCATCTCGACACTGCTGTATGGCTGTGAAACTTGGACACACTATTGCCGTGATATCAGAAAACTTGAGCGCTTCCACCTACAAAAAGTGAGATACATCTTGAATATTAATGGGAGGACTATGTGACCAACACGGCAGTTCTTGTCAAAGCGCAGCTAAATAGCACTGAGGTAACAACCATCGCTCATCAGCTGAGATGGTTAGGCCATGTTCACCGCATGGGTGATGATACCAGGCTTCCCCGCCAAATTCTTTATGGTGAACTTTGCTCCAGCAGTAGACCTCACGGTGCCCCTCTTAAGTGTTTTAAGGACCAGCTGAAGCACATCACGAAGACAACTGGTATAAATATACAGACATGGGAAGAATGTGCTGTGGACCATTTACTGTGGTGGAACAGTACATCCACCGATGTCAACTTGTTTGAAAGACAACACTGCAGACATCAAGAGGCCAAGCGACAAGCAAGAAAACTCCATCAATTACAACCCCGCCCTCCTGAATCAGTTTAGTGTAATTTGTGTGGCGTATGTTTTATCACAAATAAACAAGGGAATTATAAGGTCCACCTATTCAATACTGAAGAAAATTATGTGATAGATTCTACAAGTCTGTTAAATCTTCACATTTCATTTATTTAGTCATATGGGACTGGTTTCGACAAAATTGTGTGTCATCAGCCAAGAAAAGAAAACAAAGACATAAGAAATACAGTAAAATTTACATCTCTAGTAAAAATATACCTATAATTTACAAAATTATTCATTATTAGGGCTAAAATGTTTATACAAATGTGAACTGGTAATCGTATTACATCGGTGTATGTTTTATATGATGAGGTGTACACCATAATAATTGTAATTGAGAGATATGCTAAAAATCTTTTTACAATACACTTTGTAGTAAAATGTGTTCAGTTGTCAATTTTGGGTACTAAATAAGTGTAATATTTTTGTTTACACACAATTTAATACATTATTAAAAATAGATGGGTAATTGTAATCAAGTTTCATGAGGCATATCTCTCAATCTATATATTTAAAAAAAAAATTGAAAACTAAAGTCAGTCAGTCCGGCCATTCTATCCGGTTGAGTTCCTTCATTTTTTTAACTGAAAGGTATTCATGCACAGATTTGTCATCAAGTACTATAAATCACTTAACTTCCGCCTTCCTCAAGTTATTTGATTTTTTCAATTTTTTGTCTCTTTGAAGCAATCATATATTTGGTTCTGTTTGAGGTACAGAGTTCGTTTTGGCCTAAGAACACTCAATGGATCAAACTCTTTCATTTCAGCTCTTAACTGTTCAAAATGGTTGATTCTGAGGAAAGTTATGATTGCACATTCAATTTGACGTCTCATTTCTTCAACATTTTTTCTCATTGAAGCAATCATATCTTTCATTCTAATTGAGGTATGCAGTTTGTTTTGGTCTAAAAACACTCAGTTGATCAAGCGCTTTCTTTTGAGGTAATAACTACTTAAATTGGTAGATCCTGAGAAAAGTTATGAGTACATTTGTCTCCATGACGAAGATCTTTGAAGGACTTTTTAACATTTCGGCGCGTAGTGTTGTTCCAAGGAACATTTAATTCAGTTTCTTTGTGCGATGTATTTTGAAGTGTTTTGTTGACATAATATTACATTCTATTACCACAGCAGATCATGTGCTTTATTTCATTAACTCGAAACTTTGCAAATACATCTGTGAGGATAGTAACGAACAACACCATACTTTGTACATTGCGGGCGGAGCCAGCGGGAAACTGCTAGTTACAATTATTATGGTGTACACCTCATCATATAAAAGATACACCGATGTAATACGATTACCAGTTCACGTTTGTATAAACATTTTAGCCCTAATATGAATAATTTTGTAAATTATTGGTATATTTTTACTAGAGATGTAAATTTTAATGTATTTCTTATGTCTTTGTTTTCTTTTCTTGGCTGATGATGACATACAATTTTGTCGAAACTGGTCCCATATGACTAAATAAATGAAATGTGAAGATTTAACAGACTTGTAGAATCTATCACATAATTTTCTTCAGTATTGAATAGGTGGACCTTATAATTCCCTTGTTTATTTGTGAATCTCGATTCAATACGGAACCAATAATCAATAAATAGCGTATGTTTTATGCCAGGATTGGTCTGTTAGGTCATCGCAAACACATGCATAAACTGAGTTGAACTGGTCAATGTATGCAGGAAGAAGTTATATATACTTGAATCGAGTTACAGCCGACAACGATTGTACTGTATTTAAATAATATATTATTCAGGTGCACCTTTTCAATACAAATTGTACAATGTTTTAAATTACATATATGTTCAGAGACTAGTTTCGACCTAACAGTAGGTCATCGTCAGCCTAAAGCAAATCAACACAAATGTACCGGTATCGAAGAGATTAAACAATGTAAAGACACAAAGTTCTTAAAAATGTACATACCATAAGAATTTGTATTGAAAAGGTGGACCTGAATAATATATTATTTAAATACTATTGCAATCACAGTTCAATACGGACCTATCATAATGAAATTTGTTTCTTTTAAAAATGAAATTTATTTCTTTTAACTATTGTACTGACCAAGGTGGAATAATTATACATTTTTCTTCATAATATTTTTAAAAAGTTTTTCTCTCATTTTATTTGCATACATTTTGTATCTTGAATTTACAATTTTTGTTCCCCTATAGTTGTCTAGGAACACACAAATACAATGACTTGTTCCTCGGGAGAGGAACCAGTAGAAAGAGGAGGTAAAGACCAAGAACGTACTTCACATCTTCATACACTGCTGTCTTCGAGTATGCTGGCTCTTTTCTCATTAATCCCATTTCTTCCATGCACATCTGCGTGTTTCTATATACGACTTCCTTGTTTGTTTCTTTCTGTAATTAATTGTATTTGAAGATTTCTTTAAGGCTTTTTGGATTGATCAATGCTTTTGTGCACATTGTCTACCTTTTTCAATAAGCAGCTGCTAAACAGCCTTTTATGGTGGAAACCCGAAGATTCAGTCCATGGCACTCCTGTAATCAATCCCTGATTTCCCTTGCAGATTTCTTGGGATCAGCAACTGGTGGTTTCCGAATTATTCTATCCTCCCATATGGTTGTTTTCAGAGGATAACTCAACGTGGGTTTGTTGAGTAAAATTACTTCTTGCTGTTGAACATCAATTCCATACACCTACCAACTGTTGGAATTTTCAGCCTGTCTTAGATCTACAGAATATTCCTCCTGTTTTAGCATTTTCACAACAATCTTTGAAAATAAAACATAAATATAACATCATCTTCATTTCCCGTTTCCAGTCTTCTGGGTTGGGTTGTGAATCAAGGACCTCTACATATCTCTCTCTCTCTCCACTATTCCCTTCCTTTTTTAACATCACTTTTTTATATGAGAAGCTTACAGAACAAGAAAATCTATTGTCGTTAAGTAATGAACTATATTCTTATTAAAACAAATATATTCGGCAGTTAAAACAGAAAATAAGAGGCTAATTATGCAGTATAACTACAGTTATTCTTACCTCTCTTGAATTGAAAATTTCCCTTTTTTTCATTGGTGTATTGGCAATATTGTGGGTGGACTGGTATGGTGTGCCCTAGTAGTGTGGAAAAGAAATGACCATTCGTGTTGCCTCTAATCTTGGCAGTTTCTGAAATTAAAAATGCACTTACCAAAAACCAACGCATCGGAAAACTCTCTAAACGAAAGAAGAAAGAAACGAGCAAGCATTTGGGAAGATTTCTATTGTACTGAGGCAAAGACGAACAATGAACGAAACTAATTACTACACTATCAGGCACACGGTGATGCAGTTCACAGTTCATGGGTTCCATTACCAAATATGCAAAACTAAGTCTTTTGACTTACTGGATAACAAGTGCATTTGTGAACTCTGTGAAAATGAGTGTGGTAGATATGATCTGCTCTACTACTCGAAAAGAACTAGATCTCTCGTGAACTATAGTGAAGAAAATTAAATTGTGTCTATGCTTTTAAATTGGCTATTGGCTGCAGGAAATCTATTATTGAAAGAAATTACCATTGCAAGAGGAGAGAAAGCAGGCAAGAAGTCATCTCCATAGAGTGGTGCAATCTAACCGGCACATTTGGAGTTGTTACTCAATAGGGAATTTACTGGTTCTGTGCAACACCCAAGGACCGATACTGGCAAGCATGCTACCTGATGCTACGTACAGGCTTAGGCTTCCCGTTTGGGAGTTGCCATAGGAAAGCAAACCTCCTGTGTTTGATTGGAAGCTGCCAGTGTTTATTGGTCCATTACAAAGCCTTAGTACATCAAACGACCAAAGATGGTTGATATTTTACAATATATGTTAGATGAAAAATGACAAATGAAGTTTAAACTTATTGGGAGTTGTGCAACACTACAACAGTACTATGCAACCCCCCTGATTTATTCTACTTTAACTCCTCTCTTTTCTGTACTGTCCTTCACTGTATCTGTCCACCTCTCTTTGGAACTCTATCCTCTTCCATTCTCATCATATATCCATATCATTTCAGCTTACTGGTCTCTATCTTGTCTTACAGTTTAGGGAATCTCTCTGATTTCTATGTTTCTGATTTTATTCCTTCGTGTCTTCGCAATTATTCTTCTAAGGAATTTCATCTCAACTGCTTGGATTCTGCTTTCATCAAGTTTTATTGTTGATCATGTGCCCACCGTGTACGTCAAAATTGGTGTGTAATACAATGAGTACAAAATTTTCTTGCATTTCTCTGGAATGTTCCGGTTCCACACTTTATCCCTCACACATTGGTAAAACCCATCGGCTTGTAGGATTCTTTTTCTAATTTTTTCATTTATTTTCCCATCATCGGTGAGTATACTCCCTATATATAATATAATCCATTTTAATAGCATTATACACTTTTTGGAAAATTTTGCAAAATACTCGCAAACCGAGGTAAAATGTGTTTCAGTACATACCAGTTAAATATACCTGTATCTTAAATAATGGCTTTGTACACCTGTATGAACCTTTGACTGTGGTGTACAAATTGAATCAAAAGTAGAATACAATGATTCTAAAACAATTATCAGTACAAGAATTAAAAATTAAATATTCCTTCCAAGGAAGGAGAGTAAGCGAACATCCCCATGACACTTGCAGGATTTCTTGTCCGAATAATGATACCAGTATGCTGCCAGAGATTTTCAGTAGCATGGCAATCACCTGTGATATCCTGTAGCAGTTGCCCAATTTCAAAGACAAGGTTTTTTTGCTTCGGAACACCATGGCCCAAACGCTTCAACAGCAAACACAATGAAAATGTAATTATCCGCTTTAAAAGAATGGTGTCCTCTGCTGCTGACTCAGCTACTTTAGAGATGGTAGGTAAATGTGTAGCTGCAACAGTGTCCATGTGAGACAAAAACTGTGGCTTCCAATTTAGCTGTCTCAATTGGAAGCCATATTTTTGGTCATGCTAGCCAGGGAGGGCATGTATAGCAAGTGGAGATGTAATTCTCTCCTAGTACGTCAGCACTGCATTGTGTTTATCACAGGATAGCTTGTGGTGGTAATACTACCGGTGTGCTAGGCAGCCAGTGCCTTGGGAAGGTGCAGTATCCAACTGATGATCCCACGTCGCACTGGGGCGAAACAGTGGTAATTTTTGACAATTGAGTTTCCTAAATTTTATTTACTGTCCATGCAAGTTGCAACCCACATTAAGAATGTCCAGTTTTTCCAATGTGTGATTGATAGCCTAACAGGATATTTGCCATCGGACCAACTGGTTTCTATAGGTTCCAAAATACCTGGAAAATCTTCCTGACCTTTTGTGGCAACTTAAACCATGGTCTTCTAGTTAGTCCACAATGGCACCACAGACGTAGATGTACTGTAGACATATTTTGCAGCCCAAGCGCAAGATGGATGTGTTTTCCATAAAAGTTCCTAAGTTCCTATATTGACTGTAAGCTAAGAGGTAGCCTTCTCCTCTTGGACTGCACAAAACCTCGCTTGATCTACAGCTGTATCATGGGATGAAACCAGTATTTTATGTATGCGTGCAATGTTGATCATAACCCAGTTTTTCTGGACACCTAAATGTGATGAAGGAAACTGATATTGACCATTCCTGGAGAGCTTCTGGCAAGTGGCACACCTCAACTTCATCACCGTGAAAAGAAACTTGTGGCTTGACAAAGTCAAGAGCTCCATAAGCCGAAGCAATAAATGCAGATAAGCATATCGTCGTTGCCGGGACAAAACCTCCTATGTGATAATATGTTTGGAGATATACTGAGCCGCAGCACATACAGTATGAAGAGCGAGAATGCCTTGACTACATTCACACAATATTGTACCTTAGATGACTTAACCTTACCGGCCAAAGTTCTAAGCTAAAATATTTCACATAGGAGGTTTTGTCCCGGCAGCGACGATACGTTGGTTGTATCTTCAACATGCAAGCATGTCACTGCAGTTATACAGCTCATGACTGCGCTGAGGGCTCTTCCATACTGTGCCTGCATGTAAACAGTGCTGACAGCTGACAATACCTAGCTACAAAACACTTTTGTGCACTAGTGGACATATAAACCCGTTCCTACTGTACATAAGCAGTCTTCAGCCTGAAGGCTAGTTGAATGTCAGCTAACATAGAAAGCCTAGGTGTCGCTGAAGAGGTATACTGGGTAACTAAGAAGTGAGGTAGTTTTCAGTTGCTTTCCTCACTGAGCCACAGGTTACTATTTATAGATCCCTTTCAGACCTGAAAGAAAACTGGAGGTGTGAATTTTTGTTTTTATGTCAAAAACCGACTAAAATGCTCTTAAATACATACACATCTGTATAGTTTGTTCTACAAAATACAAATTAACATCTGAAAACAAGCACCTACACAATTGTGCATGTCAAGACCTAATTCATTCCTTACAAAAAAAACTCAGCTCAGTAGATGTGAATATACATAATCAAATGTTCTATTTTACAGTGTGAAATGATTTTAAATAATTAAAATCTTTGTTTAAACACTAGTGATGGGACATTCGATTCATTTGATTCCGTTCACGTTACTGAATCAATACAGTGATCCGATTCACGGCACATTAGAGTCACCGCTCCTACTGCATCTGTGTAGTATGTAATGGTAAGTCAGCAGCAACAGCATTCATTGTTCGCTGCTGCCACCTGCTCTTCATACTATGAACTCCTTTCTTAGAAAAAAATGCTAGTCACTCTAATACATCGAAGGTTTCCGGCGACGCAGGATGGGAAAGGTCCTGGATTAGGAAGGTAGCAGCCATGGCCTTAATTAAGGTACAGTCCCAGGATTTCCTGGTGTAAAAATGGGGAAACTACGGAAAACCATCTTAACGGCTGCCAACGGTGGGATTCGAACCCACCATCCCGCGAATGCAAGCGCAAAGCTACGCGATACTAACCGCACGTCCAACTCGCCAAGTCATTTTTTAATATATGTACTGTATTTTTCTATCAGCAGAGGATTTTTTTAAACGGTCATATTTTGTATAGGCTACCCGAGATGTACAGTAGCCCACTGGATTTCTGATTCAACATACTGTTGGTTAAGTTATTGCATCAGTCGGCTTACTTACTGTCCACATATTATTGAAGTCTTGTGCAACGATGTGACAAACGAACTGAGACAATACTGAGCCGTTCTTCCCAACTTAAGACAGGTACTTTTGAGTGGTCATGAGCATGACTCATACTCATAGGGCAGGTTGGAGTCGAGTTTAATTAATTGTCTAATGTCAACTAAGTTATAATATTAAGATTCATTAAACTAATAAATAGTTAACCTAATAACATATCAGATGTAAGGCTTGTCAGGCATTTGCTCTATTAACCAGCGTTTTGTCTTAGGTCTGACACTAGACTCGTCAGAGTGGGATGTCAGACCCTACCCACTGACGCTGGGTGTAGCAGGTGAGCTTATCAGAAGCCTATTTATGAGGCACAGTCTGATAACTGCATACGGGAGATAAATCTCCACAATGGAAATATTGCCCGCCTAGCAATTCCAAATGGAAAATTCGAAATTCCCATGGAGGGAATTAGATATTTTTCACCAACAGAGCATGTCAAAAACATACCAGATGTAAGGCTTTTCAGGCATTTGCTCTATTAACCAGCGTTTTGTCTTAGGTCTGACACTAGACTCGTCAGAGTGGGATGTGTCAGACCCTACCCACTGACGCTGGGTGTATGCAGGTGAGCTTCCATTGTGGAGATTTATCTCCCGTATGCAGTTATCAGACTGTGCCTCATAAATTTCTGATAAGCTCACCTACATACACCCAGCGTCAGTGGGTAGGGTCTAACACATCCCACTCTGACGGGTCTAGTGTCAGACCTAAGACAAAACGCTGGTTAATAGAGCAAATGCCTGAAAAGCCTTACATCTGATATGTTTTTGACATGCTCTATTGGTGAAAAATATCTAATTCCCTCCATGGGAATTTCGAATTTTCCATTCAGTTAACCTAATAGCCTACCTACTTACTGGCTACTTAACAATTATGTTTTGACTACCTTTTTAACACTGGAAATAAATCCATCTCTTATTTAAACCTCCCTGTAAGAAGAGGGCAGTAAATGCAAGTGGGTATTATTTTCAAATGAGCTGAGCTCGGAAATCCATTTAGCATACGATTCTTTCAGTGTACCATGGCTATGTATGTACTGCTTCAGAGGAAGCCCGGCTCTTCGCCAGTGTCCACTGTCCAGCGTTCCGATAAGGAGCCGTGTGTATCTTGTGTCTCACTGAGCCGTGCTCGTTCATGATTCTTTCGGTGTGCCATGGCTCACTGTATGTCTCGCTGCAACGGAAGCTCGGCTCTCCGCCACCCACCAGTGTCCTGTGAGCCAATAAGGAGCCGTGTGTATCTTGTGTCTCACTGAGCCGCGCTCATTCACGATTCTTTCGATGTGCCATGATTCACTGTCTAGCTGCAGCGGAAGCTCGGCTCCCCGTCAACGTCCAGTGAGTGCGCCACTCAGCACTGTCCGCTGGGAGTGAGCTGAATCGTGTGCCACGAGCTCGCCGTTCCTGTGAATCTATTCACTCGGACACTTGAATGAATCGATACACTGCTTCGAATCATGCATTCAGTAGCCAACACTATTAAACACAAGTATATATTACATTTCGTACAAAGAGTACCGAGTTCTGCTTTTACAGTCCTTTTGGCGGCAGCACCCAGCATTCCTTATGCATTGCCTGTACGGAAACCTAGTCGCACAATTGTGCATGTCAACATTTCAAACCTCATGGTATTACGTACAATGTTGTATCTTCACAATTTACATTCACTAACCAATTTACACACTTCATTGATTATATTCTGACATTCAACAAAGGCTTCTAGATTATTAATAATAAGGCAATAAATACATACATACTTTTGGTATTACTGCTTCCCACCATCTTGCTGATCAACTGTATTTTATTAAAATCTTCTTCCTGCACTCTGGTAGTCAAGCACTAACTAAAAACAACCAAAGTACATGCTATGTATCCCACACAAGCACTGCAGTCCTGTCTAGTGCTAAGGAAATGTCAAATACGCTCAGACATAAACAAAATATGAACCTGCACAATTATGCGTACACGGTATGGAAGGGATATCAGTCACATCAATTATTGCAGAAACTGGCTGTTTGAGGAATGGTACTACTGGCATCGCTCATACCCAAGTCACTTTCATATTGTCAAAACCAAGGATGAGACCGAGCTAGATCAATGAAAGTAACCTGTTCTAGCCAATACCAAAGGCCTGGTGAAGCGTAAATACTGTTTCTCACCAGAGGTGGATCTGGATGTGGCATTTCCTGATTTCAATAAGAGAACATTTTAAATAGTCACGATACTGTATAGGCTTTTGGGCTTGTGCCGTATCAAGAAAATAAAGTGAAATTCTTTACAATAGATATTTAAGAAGTCTTTCTCGTGGACAGTTGAGATTTTCTTCTGATGACGCAGAGCACAGTTCTCTGCAAAACAAAGAATTTCACCTTATTTTCTTGACACAGCATAAGCCCAAAAGCATATACAGTATCATGTCTATAAGTATGGGCCGTGAAAACATCATTGGCAACATTTTAAATAGTGTTAGCTTTTATTTGTTTTTACACTTAAAATATATTACAGTAAACTTCCAAGAAATATAATTCATTTACATTAAATTTCAATACGTTTTCACATATATTTTTTTAAATTGGACAAACAAATATCTACCAAGATGATGAAGTATTGTTAATCAAGAATCAGACATGAATTTTGTGCTACATTTGCACTGTGATACAAGCTGGAAGACAAAGAAACATCTACATCACTTAAAGAAAACATTAGAATGAATCATCATCTTCCTAGTGTTTTCCCGCATGTGCAGGGTCTGCTGTTCCAATCCTGACTCCCTGCTCTGCATGGTCTTGGGCATCGTGTGATCGTAAGTCCAGTCTTCATATCACTATTTACTGTGTCATGCCACCGCTGCTTGGGACGCCCATGCGGTCATTGCCCGTTAATTTCGACGGTGTACGGTGTCGTTTTTTACATGATGCAGGAGTGCGATGCCCGTCAACCAACGGAACATGCCCATTTCCACGTTGTGTAATTGGCGCTGTGTAGCTTTGTCAGCTGGTCGACATTCAATACCGTATAAAGTAACAGGACATACTATCATGCGGTATATTTTGAACTTCAGATGTAGTGGCATCCTTCTGTTGCAAAGTGCGCCTGTGACTTCCCTCTATCTCATCCATACTGCCTTTATACCACTTCGCACTTCACCACGTATTCCACCGTCAGTCTGTAGGCGAGATCCTACATTCCTGAAGCTTGTGGTCTTCATTAAGGTCTCTCCATCAACTTTGAATTGAGCTGTTGCTTGCGATGGTTTCCAGGTGTTCGGTCTTCGTTTTGAAAACATTAGAATCTGAATATTACAGCCTTAATGCGCCTTGGCCTGCCAAGCAACTGCTGCTCGGCCCAAAAACCTGTAGATTATGAGGTGATGTGGAGTCAGTACAACGAATCCTTTCTGCCTTTATTCTTGGCTTGCTAGAATGGATATAAGCTTCATGATTTTGATCTGTATTGAATTGTTATCACAATAATAATAATTATTAAATTAATGTTGTATGTTCCACCTTTTTCAATACTACTGTATATTAAGTAACATTATTGAATTACATTACTAAACTAGGGACTAGTTTCGGCCTTGGCTGGCCATCTTCAGCCTTAATGTAATGCATCTAATAACTAAACAAATGTAAAAACACACAATTGACATGAAAACTAATGTACAAACACACAATTCACATTAAAATCTGGGATGAACTAAGTGTAAAATCTGAAAAATAAATTAGGTTCTAAGTTCTTAGCATCTGGAGTACATATGCTCATCATTCAGACTCTTTCTTATATTGATATTCGTAGAATTGTTAGTTTCATTACTGCTAATCATTAAAATTTCAATTGCAAAATGGGAACTGGTAAATGTTGATTCTGTAGTCAGATCAGCAATCACCAAAGCTGCTTGAGTGGTGTTAGCAGTATGCAAGCCACTGGATGCCACTGTAAATAACCACCAGCTGATGCAGAACTGCTAGATGATATTTCCACATTGACCAACATAAATAAAATGAAATGTTCCCATAGTGCTTGTTAAAAACATGCTGAAATGCTGTTGGACATTGTCACGATAGCACATGAAGATATGGTTAAAACTGACACATTCTTAATTTGTGGCTGGTATAAATTCGCAATTCATTGCGGTGTGCATGAAGTTAACCTGAATAAATGATAGATAAAATTAATGAATGGAGAGAGAGAGAGCGTGTTAGTCAAATGGTATAGGTTATATGAGACTTACCTCTCGTTGCGACATGTGGTGCGTGGTGTATTGTGCGTGCTTCATACTAACGGTTGTGAGATTCAAAGGAAAAAGAAGGGGTGGGGCCAGGAGAGAGAGGGAGAGCAAGGGTCGACGGGGTGGGGCAAGGGAAGAGGTCAGAGAAAGGAGAGGGGGTGGAGGGGAAGGGGGAATTAAGACGGGGCCAAAGGATGTGGGGAAAATAGATGGCTGCTGAGGAATGTTGCTGTGAATATTATGAAAAACTGAATTATGACTTGTTGGTTTGATGTTTCTGAAAATAGGAATTAGAAGGTCAAATAGGATATTTGTCTTTTCTGAAATGTCATTAAGATTAGGTTTTGGGTTAAGATATTAATCTATATATATGAAGCAGCTTTCAGTAATGTTAAGGAGAGGTCCTTTGTTGATGATTTTGAGAATTTCCATATCTTGTTTATATCTGTGATTATAGTCGTGCATATGCTGTCCTACAGCTGAAAATTTATTGTACTTCAGGGTACTGACATGTTCAGAGTATCTTATATTAAAATTCCTCCCAGTTTGTCCGACGTAAGAAGAATTACAACTGTTGCAAATAATCCTGTATACTCCTGGTTTTGAAAACTACTTTTACATCGTCCTTTTTAAAGATGTTGGTGACTTTGTAAATTTGTTCATTGAACGTAAATATAGAAAGGAAGGAGTTATTTTGCTTATCTTTTTCCAAAGTGGTAGAGGGGTGATATTTATATTTATCGATTATTTTTTCAATAAAGAAACTGTTGTATCCATTATACTTAGATATATTACGAATGGTGTTCAACTCAATTTTGAGGTCTCTTTTAGACATTGGAACATTGAAGGCTTGGTACACCATGCTGTTATACGCTGCTCGTTAGTGAATTTGGGGGTATGAAGAATCTTGATGGATTGTAGCGACGTTTGGGTGGGTTTTCTGAAAATATTATATTTTAAGTAGCTTGGGTGTTAAAATACAATAAATTTTCAGCTGTATGCAGGACTATAATCACAGATTCACAGACATAAAACAAGATATGGAAATTCTCAAAATCATCAACAAAGGACCCCTCCATAACATTACTGAAAGCTGCTTCATACATATAGATCAATATTTTAACCCGAATCATAAACTTAATGACATTTCAGAAAAGCCAAATATCCTATTTGACCTTCCAATTCCAATTTTTAGAAACGTCAAACCAACAAGTCATAATTCAGTTTTTCATAATATTCACAGCAACTTTCCTCAGCAGTCATCTATTTTCCCACATCCTTCGGCCCCGCCTTAATTCCCCCCTTCCCCTCCACGCCCCTCTCCTTTCCTCGACCTCTCCCCTTGCCCCGCCCCGCCCCTTCCTTTTCCTTTGAATCTCACAACTGTATGAGGCACACAACAATACACCACACACCACATGCCGCAACGAGAGGTAGGTCTCATATAATTTATGCCATCTGACTAACATGCTCTCTCTCTCCTATTGATTAATTTTATCCATCATTTATTCAGGTTAACTTTATGGACACCACAATGAATTGCAAATTTATACCAGCCACAAATTAAGACTGTCAGTTTTGACCATATCTTCATGTGCTATCCTAACAATGTCCAACAGCATTTCAGCATGTTTTTAACGAGCACTACAGGAACATTTCATTTTATTTATGTTGGTCGATGTGGAAACACCATCTAGCAGTTCTGCATCAGCTGGTGGTTATTTACAGTGGAATTCAGTGGCTTGCATACTGCTAACACCACTCAAACAGATTTAGTAATAGAATGGCATATGGCTTTTAGTGCCAGGAGTGCTCGAACAGATTTGGTGATTGATGATCTGACTACAGAATCAACATTTACCAGTTCCCATTTTGCAATTGAAAATGTAATGATTAGCAGTGATGGAACTAACAATTCTAAGAATATTAATACAAGAAAGAGTCTGGATGATGAGCATACGTACTCCAGATGCTAAGAATTTAGAGCCTAATTTATTTTTCAGATTTTACACTTAGTTCATCCCAGATTTTAATGTTAATTGTGTGTTTGTACATTAGTTTTCATGTCAATTGTGTGTTTTTACATTTGTTTAGTTATCAGATGCATTACATTAAGGCTGAAGATGGCCAGCCAAGGCCGAAACTAGTCCCTAGTTTAGTAATGTGATTCAATAATATTGCATAATATAGTATTGAAAAAGGTGGACCATACGACATTAATAATTATTATTGTTAGACTGGGTTGCTAACTCACCATCAATTGTCCTCGCATAAGCTGAGCGGACTTTGAACCATCCTAAGATCCAGGCAAAAAATTTCTGACCTGGCCGGGAATTGAATCCGGAACCTCCAGGTAGGAGACAGGTTCAATACCCCTAGACCGTGGGGCCAGCCAAATATTGATGGAGCCTATTCCTGTTATTAAGGTTTGCTTTTCATCTTCTGAGAGTTCAGTTTTTATCATTTCAGTTAGTTTCTAAAGACAATGCCTTGTTGATGCAACCACAATCCGGTCTTCAGCTTCGTGTTTCATTTTGTGGTAGGTTGATCTTCCTTGCCCTCTCTTTCCCAGAACCTTCCCCTCAATATGGTCAGCAAACTCGTGTGACTTGAAAGGTTGTGTCCAAGGAATTTGGCTATCCTTGTTTTGTGAGTAGCTCTCTCTTGCCTTGGATTTTGTTCAGGATATCTTCATTGGATCTCCTTTCCATACAATAATTCCTGGTAGAAATTCAGGAAGTGCAGCTGAAGTTTTATAGCATTATAATGGATTTGAAATAGTACAAATCATACATGGAATAACTTATAGAGGAGAGATGTGTTCACTGCGACAGCCAGGGACCAACCCGCCAATGCCCAGAAGTACATTTACTTTTATAACCTAATGTACTTTAGCACACACCATTCTTCATTACTACCAGGCGAGTTGGCCGTGCGCGTAGAGGCGCGCGGCTGTGAGCTTGCATCCGGGAGATAGTAGGTTCGAATCCCACTATCGGCAGCCCTGAAAATGGTTTTCCGTGGTTTCCCATTTTCACACCGGGCAAATGCTGGGGCTGTACCTTAATTAAGGCCACGGCCGCTTCCTTCTAACTCCTAGGCCTTTCCTCTCCCATCGTCGCCATAAGACCTATCTGTGTCGGTGCGACGTAAAGCCCATAGCAAAACAAAAAAATAATAATAATAAAAAAAAAATTCTTCATTACTAAAGCACGCAGTAACATATTCCATTGGTTGTGATATAATCAGATATGTCATCCCCAGCAATCAAGACAAATACAGTCTATTAACAACCTGCGCACAATAAAAACACAACTAAATGCAACCTGAAATCTCCCTATGGAATGCTAGAGGCCTAAAGCCGCTTACGCCCCCAGGGCCCTATACTAACCAATCCAGACCATTGGTATTGTCACTAGCCAGACCTAACCAATACAGACCAATGGTTTTTGTCACTAGCTGGACCTAACCAATACAGACCAATGGTTTTGTTACTAACCGGCCCTAACTAATGGCTTTGTCACTAGCCGGTATACTTTCACCTAACAAAACAAATTGTTAATGTCTTTCTTTGTTCTGACACTCACTGCTCCTCTTAATGTGAGTAAAATACAAAAATGCAAAATGCCTACTGTTGTAAAACACACACTTAACCCAGGCATTGATTGCACATTACAACAGAAATGTACCATGGGATATCTTAAGAAAGTTTCTGCGTGGTTACAGTTTGTAACATCAAAAATTATAACCGTCAGTCCTAGTTATTGTTAGTAGGCTACTAAACGTGCCACATTTGACGGGAACTGACTGACAGCTGAATACCTCTTAAAAAGAAAGACAAAGGCAGTTCGTTTTCTCCATTTTAAATGTTGTGTGTTCTAGAATGTATTTTAATCTCCGTATGTATCTTTTTTTTTTTACTGGACTTTTTATTTTTATTATTATTTTTTAAATAATTTGCTTTATGTCATTCTGACACAGTTAGGTCTTATGGCAACGATGGGATAGGAAAGACCTAGGAGTGGGAAGTAAGTGGCCATGTCCATAATTAAGGTACAGCCTGGAGTGAAAATAGGAAATCATGGAAAACCATCTTCAGGGCTGCTGATAGTGGGTTCAAACCCCACTATCTCCTGGATGCATGTTCACAGCTGTGCGCCTCTAACCACATGGCCAACTCGCACAGTATTATTATTATTATTATTATTATTATCATCATCAATAATGAAAAATGTGCAAATCGTGCATACAATTACAAAGTTGAAGAGAATTTTGTTAATGACACAGTTCTCTTAGCACTGGATAGGACGTGATATCTATCACACTTCCTACCACACAATTCACCGATACATTCCGCTTTTCGTACATGAAATACTGTTGTGAAACACATTCGGTGATGAAAGCCACGTATTGCAATTCTCGTCACGAAGTGCCTCAATTCATAATTGGCATTCATCTATCCTGCAGATGTCATAACCTCAGTGGTGTAGAAATCCCTATATTTGGCTTTTTTCGAACTTGAGCTCCGGTTGTAGGTCTTTGTAAGCTGTGGTAGTCAGAAGGATCATTTGTAGTCGTAGTTCTTTCGTATAGGATATAGGACTCTTCTCTCTTGGATATGGTAGGCAAGGATGTTCTCGAAGGAGGACGAAACATTTATTACTACGACTGTGAATGACATTTCTGCCTTTTACCCAGAGGCCCCGGATTCGATTCCCAGTGAGGTCAGGGATTTTTACCTGAATCTGAGGGCTGGTTTGAGGTCCACTTAGCCTAAATGATTACAATTAAGGAGCTATCTGACAGCCCCGGTCTAGAAAGCAAAGAATCATGGCTGAAAGAATTCATCATGCTGACCACAGGACACCTCATAATCTGCAGCGGTCGCTTGGTAGGCCATGGCCCTTCAGAGCTGTTGCGCCATGTGGCTTGGTTTGGTTTTTTGGTGAATGACATTTAAATTTAGTGGATATCAACTAGTATTGAAAAGTGAAATCTTGAGTTATTTGTCAATACAGATGTAATCATGAGGTTCAACTGTAGATACGTCAATTATTGTATCAAGACAAAATTAAATGAGCAGGGTGAGTATCCATACTTTTCTAGTAGTGAGAAGACTAGTGGTACCGTAGTGTTAGGTATCTCTTCTGAACTTTGCTGGTCCACATTGTTTGAAAAATCTCATCTCTTGCATTCACCTGATGACATAAGATAACAAATACGATGTCGTGTATTAAATATGTTGCTAACATAATGAACTCTGCTGATATGGAATTTTCAAAATTTAAATTTTATACAGCAAAATATCCAAGTCTGATTCTTTCAGTTATCTTGGAATAATATTGTTTCCCCCCCCCCCCCCCCTCTAAATAGTGTGTTTCTCATTGGTTTGTACAAGTTTAATTCTCTTTCCAAATGTGTAATACATGAATAAAGCACATGAAGGCACAGGGGCTAGAGAGTGAGACAATGCCATGCAAAATGAGTAACATCGCAACAGCTGTGAATAACAAATTTAAACTGTATAAACAGTGTAAATGCTGGCCAACAAAGAAAACATTTTTATAAAAATATAGCAACAAAATTCTGCACCAAAAACATGAATTATAAATTCATAAAAATTCCTTTATAATGTATTCTTGTTTCTTTCAGCATTGATATTCAATAACTAAATTATTTTACTAAGCAAGTCTCGTAAGTAAGCATGTTCTAAAACACTTGTCGGCAGTGGCATTAAGTATTTTCTAGAACCTTCTCTTCGTTTGCAGATATCTTTGAAATATCTTGTATCTTGTCGTATAGATGAAACGACACTACACTGTTCTATTAATGAAAGCTCACAGCTACGTGGCCCAAACTGCCCGGCCAACCCACGTTTTCATCTTTTCAACCCGACCTTGCTAAGCCTACTCTTGCATTCATCAGGCTGAGAAAACTACATTCTGATAACCCTACGTTTGTGAGCAAATCTTGAGGTTAAAAAAAATTATCAATGTAGTAGGTTCATTTTTGGTTCCAATGCCACTGCACACCTTACAGTATAATCATACAGAAATATTTTATGTACATGAATTATTTTACTTATATAAGTTATATATTCCCAATGTAACAATTTAATATTCTGTTATATATGTACACAATTTATAATATATCTTTTCTGTGATAGCAATTACATTATTCTATATTTACAAATGACAAGAAATGATTCAAGATGATGGTTATTTCTGTTCTGGTAAACAATGATGTAATGGAGAAAGGTGATGTCTTCTGGGCTGTTACACCATGGTTGCAGTTTAACTAGTGTTGACATCATTACATCTACTCTGTTTCAGAAACAGGTGGTAGCTCAGCTATAGTGCTATTTCTCCAGAAATGAACATCACCGGTATCTGTATTAGAAGAGGCTAGTTCCATCCGCCTGCCGCACTGTCTTGACAAGGTCCAAAATATCAACGCTCGTGAAAGTGTGACCTTGGCCTAGTAGCCCAGAAGACGAGAGTTGTCTGGTAGATACAGGCATAGAAAGCCTGCAAAATTACAATGACACAGTACCTATCATAGTCGACCGAGGTGCTTATTTTCAAAATGTCTTCTTGCCCATCGACACTCGAATCAGAGTTACTAGCTCCTTGGTGATCACATCAGGTTATTCCCTATGTGAAAATATGTATTTTGTTACAAAAACGGTCTCCATACCGACAAATTGTGCTTGAATATAGCACTTAGTTCCAAAGAGTCTCAGAAAACAAAGTTGTCAGATAGCAGATAATCAATAATCCCATGGAGGAGGGCATCATTTGCCTTCAAACTGTCTCTTGTCTGGGTCCTAGGAACATAACCACAGGGAAACAACAACCAAAATATTTTTCTCAACTTGATAAAAATTGCACTTTATGGATGTTTTGGAAATAAGCACCTCAATTGTTTAATACTACCATCTGATTATTGCCTTGTATCACACTTATGTATATTCAGGAGGAAAGATGATGAAGAGTAGAATAAAAAAAAATTATATTGAGGAAACATAGGGAGAGAAGTAACATGTCAGGTAAGTATGCAGTTGATAGCACTCGCAAAGAATGTAAAATAAAACATCACATTAATTCAAAATTTTCTTTTTAACCTCCATCAGGAGAGGTGTGGAGATTCTATAGATGCTGTCGTATCCGAATGCTCCCCGGGCCGGAGGAAAGAGACCGGCAAATGAGAGCAGTTTTCTGATGTTAAGGCTGGGTCCTTCCTTTGTTCTGAATCGATCTGATGTCTAATCTCAGTGGTCATTTATAATTTATAATATATCTTTTCTGTGATAGCAATTACATTACTCTATATACACAAATGACAAATGATTGAAGATGATGGTTATTTCTCTTCTGGTAAACAATGATGTACTCCAGATGGAAAAGTGCTTGTCTCATCACTTAAGACGATCTTGAGCTCACTTTGCTATGAAGTTGAACGTTCCAATATGTTCTTGTCCGTAGAATCTTGAGAGTTGAAATCTGACAGTTGTACTGGAGTCCAAACAACAGAGGATTAGCAAAAAGAAAAAGAAGATTTAGTGCGCTGGTCAAGAAACTTCCACCAAGAAAAATTCTGTCACTCTCACTTTTCTTGAGACTTACAGTAGTTGAAGGAATGTTTAGGGGAAAAAGAGAAAAGAAATTAACACATAAGCATGATTGCGATTGTGAAATAACAGGTAATTTAATAGTTCCTATGGAAAGCAGTTGAACCAGAAAATAAAATACGGCTGTCTAAGAAGGAATCTACCAGAGTGTTGAGGTCGCAAGTGCAATGTCTAGTTAGGACCATTCAAAAGTGTCTGTACTAGGAATTTGTTAAAAAGGAAGCCATTGTTTCCAGTGTTGACTCAGATAAATGTAACTTAAAAGCTTTCCAGTCTCTCAAACACACAAATTAAATATAAATATAACATACCACACCTTTAAACAAGAAAAAGAAAATCCACGCTATTAAACAAAGAATGACGTGTTTCGTTCTTACAAGAACATTATCTTGCTAGGAGCTTTACGTCGCACCGAGACAGATAGGTCTTATGGTGATGATGGGATTGGAAAGGCCTAGGAGTTGGAAGGAAGCGGCCGTGGCCTTAATTAAGGTACAGCCCCAGCATTTTGCCTGGTGTGAAAATGGGAAACCACGGAAAACCATCTTCAGGGCTGCCGATAGTGGGATTCGAACCTACTATCTCCCGGATGCAAACTCACAGCAGCACGCCTCTACGTGGACGGCCAACTCGCCCGGTAAGAACATTATCAGATTCTACCAAGTCACGATCAATATTTGGAATATTTATGTATTTCTGTCCAGACACATATGAATTTCAAATTTGGAACTTATCTTAATGAAGTCCTGCCTTGTTTCAAATCCAGCATACATATATTTCCAAATATTGAATGTGACTTGGTAGAATCGGATTAAGTTCCTTGAAGAATGAAAAGTGTCGTTCTTTGATTAATAGTGTGTATTTATATTTCTTGTTTAATAATGTGTTTTCTACAACGTTACCTTTATATTTAACTTGTGTGTTCTACAGAATGAAAATCTCTTAAGTTACATTGACATGTACTAAGAATGGTCTGACAAAGTATTAGCCGCAAATGACTACCATGCGCATAGGAGAATTATGGCGATGCTTGTTGTTTAAAGGGGCCTAACATGTAAGGTCATCCGTCCCCATAGGAGAATGACAGGAAATAAATACAGTGGAACCTTGGATTGCGAGCATAATTCGTTCCGGCAACATGCTCGTAATCCAAATCGCTCGTATATCAAAGCCAATTTTCCCATAAGAAACTATTGAAACTCGGATGATTCGTCCCCAACACAAGCCCACAAAAACATTTATTCGCATAACATTTCTAAAACAAAATATAACGTAAAACAATTAAACTGCACTTTACCTTACAATAGAATCATTGTTGGTGTGAGGGAATCTCAGCTGAAGTGAGAGATTCCATTGACTTTTCCTCCTCCTCCTCCTCATCCTCGGACGAGATCTCCATAACCTCCTGCTGTAGACGTAGACTTGTTATAAAATCTCGCGATGTCAGCCACTCACGCGTTTTTCGATCATTTCCTTCTTAAATTCCACTGTAATCATCTCCTTCGACCGAATTCCTTTTTAGCCTTCTTTTCGTTCACAGGGCCCATCGTTGCAGAACAAATATATATTACAGATGACAGAAACAAAACATGTACACTTGTACGGTGTTGACTATGTGAGCGAGGCATGCCAACTGAAGTCCAGTGCAGGAAATGATTACACACAATTTCCCAGGAAAGAGAGTGGCAGGGGGAGGGGAAAACAAAGGCACAGGGGAGGTGGAAACGTACGTACACGTGACGCTCGTATTGCGAAACCTCACTTGCTTATCAAGTTACAGTTTGCCTAAAATGTTTGCTCGTCTTGCAAAACACTCGTAGACCAAGTTACTCGCAATCCGAGGTTCCACAGTATATGGGTGGTGGAGAGAACAACCTTCTACAGAACGTATTTGGTACACTTTACAAAATGGACATATTATAGATGTTCACAGAATGTTCCAGAACAAATGTTTAATTTGCATTACGAGCAGCAAATTAAAAATAATGTGCCACAGTGATCGTAAAAGTTCATGTTAGCAGATCAAAGGTGAGCTCCTTGGGAGTTGCAAGGCATTCAGGAAAATCAGCTAGGTATACACTCTTATAGAATGCACAGATAATCACAATGGTGTAATGTGGTAGCGTGACCTATAGCTGGTGATAACTTGCTGATGCTTGACTCCTGGTCTGCGACTCCTGGTCTGCGTATATAACTATATGGTTTTTGAGGAAAGTATCCCTTGTGGAAAGAGTGAACAGTACGTTGAAATTCATACACGAACCACTGGACAAATTTAGCTTTAGGAGGTCGGTTTCTTCCAAGCCTACAAAATGTATTATTACACTATGTGCTGCTGTGGCCAGAAAGGATAGCCATTTTCACAATAAACTGCATGACAGAGTGGTTCGCATTCAGTTGTGTGCCATCACTTTCCGTTAGTTCATGTTACCACATTATACATCTATGATTATGCATTACACAAGGAGTGGATAGCTGAATGCTTTGCTACTGCCTTTGATCTTGCTGTTGCAAACTTTTCTGATCACTCCAGCTGGTCATTCTTTGTTCTCTGCTCAAGGTGCAAGATAAAGGTTTGTTTTCAATATTTTGTGAATGTCCATGATGTCCATTTTGTCAATTGTACCAAATACATACAGAAGGTTGTTCTCTGCATCTGCCATACATTAATTTCCTGTTGTCCTCCTATGCATCTGGTGAGTCACTAACAGGGTAGCGCCCTACCCTAGGCACTCCAGTATATAACACACAACTTCGTGAAGAATTATACATGAATTGTACCTTAAAATCCTTTTAGAAGAGAGATGTGTTCATTACCAGTGCCAGGGACCCACCAACCCGCCCAAAAATGTATGTTTACTTTTATAACAGAACCAAAGTTTTTCACGCGCCATCGACCATTAGCCGGCCAGCTACGAGCACGGCCATTGGCCGACGTGACGTCATTCCCATAATTCGTAACTCGCTAGTTCCGTTACCAACCCGCGCAGAATAAAAAACGCAGCAAGAAACACACCAAGAAAAATATGTAATTTAGTAGCTGTAACCTATCTTTCCAAATCCAGGCCAAGCTCTGTCATGAGAACAGTGGCCCCCAAGGGGGCCACACTCCCTTCGAAAGGCTCTTAACTATCGCCATGGCGCATACTGCCCGCACGGCAGGAAGAAACTAATTTAGTAGCTGTAACCTATCATTGCAAATTCAGGCCAAGCTCTGTCATGAGAACAGTGGCCCCCTTCGGGGGCCACACTCCCTTCGAGAGGCTCTTAACTATCGCTGCGGCGCATACTGCCCGCACGGCAGGAAAAAAAGTAATTTAGTAGCTGTAACCTAACTCCCTTCGAGAGGCTCTTAACTATCGCCGCGGTGCATACTGCCCGCACGGCAAGAAAAAAAGTAATTTAGTGGTTGTAACCTAAAACAAATTTCGCAACAGTCCGGTGGACATTTCCTTAACAGTTGGCAACAGTTCGCAGATCGCTGGCAGATTGTAAAGTACGCTTCTATCGGCAATCCCGTGAACTAAAAAAAAAAAAAAGAGCATCACTGGCCGCGGAGCTTCCGTGTACAGCAAGCGGAGTGAGTGGAGTGCCTACACTAGGGCTATGCCCACTAACAGCTAATATTTTTCTGTTGCCATTGTTAGTACAAACATTTTTGAATGGTCCTAACTAGACAATGCACTTGGACCTCACACTTAAGAAGGTTCCTTGTAAGTTTTATAAAATTGATTAGATAATAATTAAATATATAAAATATGGAGGGGGAACAAAAAGGAATGTGTTATTTTGTATGTATCCCACAGAACCTGTTTCTTACTTTCAAATTGAACTTACAGTGTCAAAAAAAAGTTTTTTCAATTTAAGTTCATTAATTTAAAAGAGCACATACCAAAAAAAAAAACCTCTGTAAAATATACAGACTAACTGATGACAAAATGTTCTTATATTACATTTTAGAGCAAAGCTCCATTTATGCAAGGAATACCTTTCTTTTTCTTTACACACCAGTTAAACTTTACAGGGTAATGTACTACCTAGTAGGTAATCATAGTAACTGTAGACCAGAATTATGAAGTAGAGAAGGATTCCTGAAAGCAGAAAGAAAAAAAAAACCCATAATCATTCTTAGGTTTAGTAAAATTTTGATCTTAAAATACAGAGGACATGGTTGCTTTAAAACGAAAATTCAAGGGAACAAATTTTCTTTCTTTGTAGAATATGATAAAAGTATTACATGTTACTGTATTCATAATTAGGACTATTTAGAAAATTTGGAAGAAGTATGATTCCAAAAAGTAATCACACATAATACCACTAGAGATTTTCTTTTTTGTCAATAAATTCACTAACAAATGGAAACTTAAAGTAGTACTTAATATATTTTGCTAAATTTGTTACAAATAAAGCCATTTGTTTTCAGTATCAAATTGGTCAATATACAAGGCATGTTTTTTAAGTATCGTTTTGATATAGAAAAAAGTAATGCAATTTTTTAAACAATTCCTTTTTTTTTAACATGTAACTCTGTATCTTAAACAAGTTTTATTAAGCAGTGGCGGACAGTGAACTGTTAGGTCGGGGGAGCGGCCACAGTACTTTTTCCACACACCTCTTTCTTGACTACTTTGACAGAAAAGAGAAGAGCAAATTGATATCTGAAGTCTGCCTTTATCAGCTGTTTTTGCAATTTGGATATACAATGATGATTACATTTAAATGATACGATCATTGAGGATGTGATGTAAAAATTAGGTATACACACAATTAGTAGAGCTTTATTTGCTGAACTAGATTAACTGGAGGTAAATAAGTCCCCTGGAAAAGTAATAGCTCAGAGCCATGATGATTCAAATGTGATAAGCGGACAACACACAGACGTACAGGCAAAAAAAGAGGCAGTGTACAAAATGCGCACTTTATTCATTGTTACGTCCATCAATTGAACTTGATTATCGAGCGCTGTGCAACCCAACAAGCAAGTGAAAGGTTTTTAAAATAGCAATTTAGAAGGATTTTTTTCAAAAAATCCTTCAAACAGACAGCCGTACTAGATGAGATTGTTTAGAAACGAGTTCCGAAAATTTTCGCAACTAGATGGAATTTTAGGGCAGGATGTAAGAACTGTTTTTGTCTCTAAAAATTAACTGAGTAAAGATTTTGGATGACTGTAATGGTTATTCCGGTTGTCTCAGAGAAATCTCCATCACATATCAACTGAAAGCGTGCAGAATAGATTGAGTCTAAAAGCTTGTTTAAATTACCCAACTCACGAAAAATTGCAGGATTATGGGATGAATTGGTTTCATTGTGTCCTCGCAGTGCGAACTCAGATTTTCCACAAAACTTAATGCAGTCACAATCGGTTTACTGAGTATGTAACAGTTTTTTTATACGTCCTCATTGAACTGTAATTTTCAATCTATACGCACTATCTAACTGGCACCTGATGTCTACCTTACCAAGCATCGCAAACTGAATACTATTGTTTATATGCTTTTAAGTAGATTTATGTGGGTTTTTTAACTCATTCAAGAGTTTTAGATCTGTAACACCAGTTAATGTCCATGCGAGATCACGAGAATTCATAGCCAAACCCATGTAGCAAACAAACGCATTTCTTATCACACCCACACAACCAGCAAATATTCTGAACCTGTGTAATATTTAAATCAGGTTTTGGAGGTCGTAGCCTTTTCAGTTCTAATCTTCTGTCAAAAGAAAGATGTCCGCTCTTGAAAATAGTGTCCACAAAATTCATGTTCAAAAGCAGGGATAATTAATCACCCTAAGATGTAAGCATTGTTAGAATAAGTATGAAAATTTTAAAAAGGAAAGACATTTAAGATTTAAGCACCAGTGGCATGCACTGAATGCTTTTTATAATGTTTAAAAAATTGTGAACATCTAAGCCAAGCCAAGTACAGCTGTCTCGACAATCCGCTCGCACTACCGCAAGGCTCTAGCGAGCTGGGTTTCCTTGCCGGCGCAAGAGAGAGCTACCCCAGTGAAATTCAAGGTTGTTTGGGTGACTCATGCACTTGAAGCTTCCTTGTCCTGGGAGCTGGGTGGATCTGTAGGCCCTCCCCCGACAGCATTTACAGTGACAGGCCAGCTAGCTTAGGTAAGGTAATGTTAGTTTTAATACTTGACACTCGAAGTCTTCAGAGCCACACACACACTAGAGACTGCAAGTAAAATATCAACATCATCTTGCTAATAAAAATAGAGCCAGTATATGAAATCAATTGCAATATAGAAGAATATATTTTAGTCTTGGGTTTCAGCATGAATACAGTTTTTTCGAGCAATTCATCGATGGCACGTGTGGAGTGTGTTCCGATAGCCACAGAAAAATATTTAAGCTGCCCAGCATGAACACAGAGTTTAGCGCGAATGGTTGTCTCTGATGATGGTATACAGTGAATTTTTGTAGTGTTCCTCTTGGATTATAGCTGAAGGTTTCGCGAGTTCTGTAGCATTCTTCATGAATATAACGTGTGTTATACGTCGTGAGGAATATTTTCCCTCATTTTTTGTTGATGCACGTACACTCAGTATGCGAGTGAAACTATAAAACTTCAGCGACGGTAAAATACCAGTTAAATTTTGCTGATTAGTTTATATTAGGCTTTTTAAGTAAAAAACAGTTAGTCCCAGTGTATTTTTGTGAAAACCATAACTCTACTATCATGAAGTGTCACCGGATGAAACTGTAAGTACATTGTTTAAAATCTGCAATAGATTAAGTTATGAGGGTGTCGTCACTGCCGTGGATATCAGTTTGGAAGTATGTGCGAGCGTGTGGTTGAAAATATTCTTGAAAGATCTTTCTCAGGTAGACCTTTCCACGGAAAACGCAGCCTTATAAAATGGTAATGTTGACCTTAGAGAGTGTAGCGAGGCTACGATTGTTTATATATATATAAACGTTTTTGCAGCTGGGGTAGTGAATATGTTCACTGCACGCCACTGTTATGCACTGTGAGCACAATTCACCAGTTTCAACTGCAGAGCATAGCAACATTATTATTATTATCATCATCATCATCATCATCATCATCATCATCATCATCATCATCATCATCATCATCATCATCATCATCATTAAACACAAATAAAGAAATTGTGAGGATATCACTATCACCACAAGCGGTTCCAAATCACAGTCGCACCGGTAAATTAACACACACTACTTTCAAAGCTTAATAGTGTACCGGTACAGAATAATCGCCATGAAGCACGAACATAAAAGAAGGTTACAGACAAACAGTACAACTACGGATCAATATCACCACACTCATTCAAGTCTTCCACGCGAAAACGAACTCCCTCACTGCTGCCTACCCTAACGAAACGCGGGATGCAAGCCAGAGGCCTGTGTTACTTCACCTTTGCAATTTGAATTGACATTCCTGGTCTCAAAAATGTTACATTTCATTATCACTTATTATTATTTTTCGTCTTCAAATATAATTAAAAATAGGGCAGACAAGGTCATGAATTATTATTTTAATGTCATTATATGCAGTCATTGCTGGCGCAAGCTCGTAGAGGGGTTTGTGAAGATACCTTTACTCCTACGGACTCGGCCGAGCTTACAGCCTCTTCCCGCACCCTTCATCCCGCCGAAGCTGTCCACCAGCGCGCTTCCCCCTTAGATCTCTCTCCCCTCACCGTCACTATATCCCACTATATCCTGGGACGGAAGCTCGAGAGTCCGTGCCTTACTTTCAACCTGAAAACATTTACCAGTGAACTGCGTGCTAAAAGTCACTTAGCTAAGTTTGATATTACCTAACATTCTTCCTTATTGATGAGAATTTACAGTTTTACAATGAAATGTAATTTTCTTCGCGTTCTTCGAGTCCAGGTTTTGACTTCAAATATCAAAAGAAAAGAAAAGAAAAGAAAAGAAAAAAACCTTTTGGTTTTCTAGAGAGGACACCGTCCGAGAGTCCTAATATTAAGGCACTTTTCATATCGTGAAACCAGCTTCTGAGTTCCATCCTCATAGAAATCTGCCATCTGATGTGCCAGCCACTCCAGCATGGTCATTTTTAGGTCATCATCGTTGTGGCACTGACTTAATGATTTTTCAAGTGCAGGAACAAGTGCTAGTCACTAGGTGTTAGGTCAGGACTATACGGAAGATGATAAAATTGTTCCCAACCAAATGAAGTGATAAGGACTCAGGTTCGATTAGCCATGTGAGGTCACGCAGTGTCATGAAGCGCAAGAATCCCCGTTGTGAGCATGCCACGCAGTTTGTTTTTTTGGATTGCATGACGGAATTTATGTAAGGTATCTCAATAAGTCTCGACATTTATTGTGTCACCCCGGTGCAAAAAAATCCATAAGCAACACTGCCTGCTTATCCCAAAATACAGTTGACTTGAGTTTGGGAGCTGAAATTGTTTGCTTGCACTTCACTTTCTTGGATGATGTTGAGTGTCTCCATTCCATGGAGTGTTGTCTTGATTCCGGCGTAACGTAAGCCACCCATATTTCGTCGCCAGAGACAATTTGGCTTAGAAACGCATCACTTCATTACTGTACTGCTCAAGAAAGTCACAGCACTGCCTATGCGCTTCTATTTGTGCACCTCTGTCAGCACCCAGGATGAGCACAACTTCGACAATCTAAGCGTCCTGACACAATTTCATAAAAAGCACTCCCTGAAATTTCAGGCAATTCATAACTTAAAACCCTTTCCAATGGAATATCTTTGACTCACTGTCGGGCGAAACCTAGAGCAATAATTTGCTTGTCAGTTATAGTTGTGGAGTACCTTCACTAAACAATTTATTCTGTGAAAACCACTTAAGAAATCACTTTCAAATTTTGTAACAATGGAAAATACACTATAGTTATTCTAAAATGATACAATGAGATCACCTAATTACACACAAGACACCCCCCCCCCCGTTCAGAATGATACATCTGAAGGCATCCAATATGTTGCACAATGTTAAACTGCTTGTTCTTGAAGTCAGTCTAAATTGCTGGACATGATGGGGCTCTTATTTTCTTGGTAATGCAGAGAACGCAGGAATTCACCCTGAATCTCCCAATTTATTTCATTTTCAGGATCAGTCGGATGAAGATATTTAGATAGCAAATCGTGTTTCCTCTCGGACATCCAAACTATAAACAATTTTTGACTGAATGGGATTGGAAGATAAATTGACATTAGTTGGAATAGGCTATTATGTAATTAAGTAGAGGCTCATAGTCCAAAACAGAATTAACTGAAGAATTAAAACTGATAATTATGTTTTTTACAAGTAGACCTAATATTTTAAAAGGAGACAGTACCTGAATGAACATTTACTGTCCTATGCTGTATTTCGATTTCTCTCAGATTCATATCCTGTCCCAAATACTTCCCATACCATTTTTATTATCATACCTACAACTTCAAACTCATTACCATTGAATTTGTCAACATATTGATCTAATTTGTAACAAATATCTTCCGCATTCAACTGGTTATGAGCAGCCATGTTGCTGCAATGTGTTTACATTCAGTCACTTGTCTGTTCTATCTGAGAAAACATAAAAGAACACTATTTTAGGATTCCGTGCATGCCAGTAGTATCTAGGAAGTGTAGGGAATTCACTGGTTCCAAAAAGTTATATGTATAGGAGACAGATGGCAGAGGAAGTCGTTTTGAAAGTCTAGTAAGCTTTACTATGCAACCCGCGGGAGAATGTGCGACTTCAGTATGCTTTACTACGCAATCCGCAGGAAAGAGTTAATGATGAAATCATAAAGCATCTGTTTTCTCAAACCTTTGCATCAACTTTTTGCAGATATGACAGATAGTCGCCCACAACGGATCTCATCGTGGACATTAGTATGGCCTTCTTTAAATGCTCTAACCCATTTTCTTACTGTTCCTTCGCTCATAGTGTGTTCTCCATACACTTCACTAATCTGCTGATAAAGTTCAACAGCTTTCATGTCTTTTGCATTTAGAAAATGAATCACAGCACGTACTTCACACTCGGCGGGACCGTTAATTGCCCAAGGCATTTTCAATACGCACAAACAAACATAAATATGGGCAAATGTTTCTGTAATGGCGTTTGTGGCTAGCCAGCAGTTGTATGTACTGAGCACACGTGCTCTGAATGATGAACGAAGTCTGCAGTGGCCATATTTAAAAACGGTACCGTACTTAAAAAACATGCTCCACAACTAGTGAGCTTTTCAGTCTTTCAAACACAAATAGAACACTATAAAATACCTGCAAAGGAGTAGAATGACATGTTTTTTCTACAAGAACATCCTCAGATTCTAACAAATCACTTTTTATCATGCATATACACTGAGTGGCCAAACGTCATGGGAAGACACTGAATGTGATGTTAATAACGAGTTGCTCCTCCCTGAGCCCTCAAAACGGCAGCAATACAGCGAGATATCGACTCTGCAAGGGGTTGGAATCATTCTGAAGGGATCTGGTCCCACGCACCTTGCACTGTTACCAAAAATTGGTCTTGTGTGTACAGTAGTTGGTGCAGGGTTCATGGAGTGTACACCAGCATGGACAGCATCCCATAAATGCTTGATTGGATTAAGATTGGAGGATCTGGAGGGCCAATCCATGGTCGTAACTTCACTGGAGTGTTCCTCCACCACAGAGCAGTGACATGGCATATTGCCCTGTTGAAACATGGCATCTCCATCAGGGTACTCTAGGGCCAGAAAGGGATGCAGATGGTCTGAAAGAATGTCCACATAATGTGCAACTGTCAATGTTCCCTGCAGCTGGACAATCAGGTCTAATTGGGACCATGAGAATGCCACCCAGACCAGAACCGAGCCACCTCCCGCCTGGACATAACCTTGTTGACACGCAGGATCAATAGCTTCATGGGGCATACGCCACACTCTCACGCGCTCATCAGCTCGATACATTGGAACTGGGATTCATTGGACCATACCACATATCGCCACTGCTCCATGGTCCATTGCTGATGTTCACGGACTCATGCACATTGTTGAGCTCTGTGCCAAGGTGTCAGCAAAGGGACACGAGTTGGTCGTCAGCTGGTGAAGTCTATGCGGTGTAGTTGCCTCCTTACAGTCCAGGTAGAAATGGTATTCCTGACTCCCAACATTCAAATGGGCGGTGATATGACTCCATTCGTTGAATGCCTGTGGTCTTCCCGTGCGGTGGTTTATGTGGGTGGTAACATTTTCTCTGCAATATTCAAGATTTACCTTCTTCGACACTGTTGACCTCTGAAACCCGAATTCGCATGTACTTTCTGCAATGCTAAGACCCATGCGTCACGCGCCGATGGTCATCTCATGTTCAAAGTCGGTTAACTTGCCACGTGTTTCCATCTTCACAATACTGGTGTTTATGACAGACTGCTCAGCTACGCCACAGGTAGCCACAATGCTCAGGGGTCATACATGGCACAGTTTCTGAATGGACACCCCTTTCCCTGACGTTTGGCCACTCAGTATATATTAACGTACAAGTTTGTTTACAATGCGTAAACTCATCAATGATTGTGAATTGCTGATATTAAACAAATTAGATGAAATCATGAATCTAGCAATCCTTTTACTGACACATAAGTAACTTTGAGACAGTTTGTGTACTTATCTGTGACCAGCTATCTTTGGCACCAACAGTTTGACTGAGTCCAGGTTAGTTGCTTGCTGTCATGGTTTGCTAACCATCTTGTCTGTGGGAGTGTGAGAGCAGGTGATAAGGTAGCCTCTTTGTTCAAATGAGACATGGGGAATGCTGCTTGGTGGCCATGGTTTATTTGTCTTTATGAATAAGACTTTGGACAGGAAAAAAAAATGTGCTCATGAATTAAAGAATACCTTGTATGACTTCTTAGTGATATGTAAGTTACCTACATAATGGTCTTGAGTGGGAAGCTGCCATCTAAATTCAAATAATTTAGAACAGATAAAGATAACTTAACCCATTTTTCAGGTGTTCTTTACATCAAAGTAACCTCTAGAGGATTCATTAAAAAGTAATGGAAATTAGTGTGAAATGTTGTTTTACTATATTCATTGATTTAAGAGCACAAATAGGGGAATTTTTCAGATGTGTGTTTGAATCCTTATGTTCATTTAAAGATTTGTTCCATTTTACTATGTGAACTATTTTAGTAGCATGAAGAAAGGGGAGTTATTCAGATGTGTGTGGTCATTGAGGTTGGCTTGGTTGGTCTTTTCTTGCTATGTAAATTTAAATCACTTCGTTATGTTTAATGATTTGCTTTTATTTTTGATGTGTAAAATTTTTAGATCTGTGCTGATGTTTGTGAAGTTGTGTGAGTTGTTGTCTACATGCTCCTCAATCGCTGAATGCTGATTATATCTAATAGCATTTTTGTGTTCTTTTTATCTGGTGTGGAAATTGTATTTTGTTTGGCCTTTATAGGTGGTATTGTATATTCATTCGACATTTTACTTCATAAACTCCTGATTTTGGAGAAGAGGTGCGTTTTGTTCAGGTTGCATTTGCTAATGTGTCATTGTATTGTGTTGTTCATTCTGTAGGCTATTTTATGATCTTGCTTTTTGAAGATGGTAGCTATTTTGCTTGTTCACATAATTGAGGACTATGTATTTCTTGTTTTCAGATGTGGTTTTTTTGCATTGTTTTTATTAATTGATCTATTGTGTTGGTTCCTTTCTTTGTGTTTTATTTTATTTCGTTTTTGAAGTACGTTGTGTTCATTGGAATGGTTATTGCTCTGTGTGTCATAGGGATGGTTGGATTTGTTGTCTGTTGTATGTTAAGTTTGAGTGGGTTTCCTGTATGTTTTTTATGCCAGGTTGTTGTTGTTTATTCTGATTGTGATGTCTAAAGTAATTGTATTAGTTTCTGGTTCCATTGTGAATTTCATTGAACTGTATCAGGAATTCAGTGTGTTTAATAAGTGCTGTGTGTTTGCGATATCATTATCATATATGCATATTGTCATCTACGCATCTGCTCCAGTGTAAAATTCCTTTTGATAGCTAATTGATTAAGAAATTGTTTTCAATGGTATATAGGAATATGTTCACTATTATTTGTGATAATTGTGATCCTATGATTAACCCTTTCTTTTGACAATAGATTTTTGTTGACGAGTGCAAAACTGCTTGTTGTTCATAGAAGGTTAATTATTTCATTTACTTCCTGTATTAAATTGTTACCTAGTAGTTTTTCTATAATTATTTTAATTGATTTGTCTATTGGTATGTTGGTGTATATGTTGATAATGTCGAAGGATATCATTCATGTGCTCTGTTACTTTTAGTTTATTAGGTTCTTTGGTTATTTCTAAAGTGTTCTTTATCGGCCTGTATCCTTTGATAGAGATTTTTCCGTTTAGAATTTGGATGAGGAGTTAGCTTACTGTTTTTGAAATTTACTATCAGTCTGATTGGACATTAGTCTATGTATTTTGTGGAGGGCTCTCAGTGTGGGGAGTTTGGGGTTCTTTTTTCTTCCTGTGTGAGAATTAGGTCCGTGTTTTTGATGGCTTGTTTTACCTAATTTTGCAATTTATTGTTGGGTCGATCTTGACCTGTTGTAGTCGGTTGTTAATGAATTACCCACGCCCCACCCTACCCACTTTTTTTTTTTTTTTTTTTTGGATTGCTGTTATGTTCTCTTTAATCTGCTTTTGTGACAATTAGGTTCTCATTTTTAATTTAGTTCTGTATGGTTTTTAATGGCTGAGTTTTGAAATTTGGTTATTAATTATTTTAGTGGTTGGTTAGTGGCTATGCTTTGTATTATTTCTCCTTGTGCTGTGGTTATGTTCTCACAAGTAGTTTCTACGTCTGTGATTAGTTGTTTTATGTCGTTTTTGGTATGCCATTCATAGCAATTTAACCTGAAGCCTTTTCCTAGCATATTTATTTCCTTATTTGAAAAGATAATGTTGCATCTGTTAATTACTCTAGGGTGAAAATTTACAATTTTGTTGTAGTAGTTGTTTTCTAGTTCAGTTTAATTTGTTTATTAGGTTACTGATTTTGTTTGTTTTTGTTTTCTGATTGCTTCTTTTTTAATGCAATCGTGCAAAAAGTAAGAATTGGAAGACCATTGAGTGAGATGCCAACAATTGTTTAGGTTTAAATGAAAATATCAACATCTCAAATCTCAATCATAATTGCTAAGGACCAAAAAATATTTTAAAGAATTGCATATATAAAAATACAGAAGAAATTAACAGACAAATATTACACATTCATTTAAACCCAAGCAACTTTCGGTACGCTACTCAATAGACTTCCTACCGGGTGAGTTGGCCGTGCAATTAGGGCGCGCAGCTGAGAGCTTGCATCTGGGAGATAGTAGATTCGAACCCCACTGTTGGCAGCCCTGAAGATGGTTTTCCATGGTATCCCATTTTCACACCAGGCAAATGCTGTACCTTAATTAAGGCCATGGCCACTTCCTTCCCATTCCCAGGCCTCTCCTATCCCATCATTGCCATAATACCTATCTGTGTCTGTGTGACATAAAGCAAGTTGTAAAAGAATAAAAGTCTTCCTATAGTAACGTTATGCGCAATCATGTAAAAAAAAATCAGTCAGAAAACAAAAGATCAATGACAACAAAATTAGTAACCTAATCAACAAACAAACTAAACCAGAAAAGCCGGTCTGAGTGGCTCAGATGGGTTGAGGTGCTGGCTTTCTGACCTCAACTTGGCAGGTTCGATCCTGACTCAGTCCAGTGGTATTAGAAGGTGCTTAAATACATCAGCCTCATGTCAGTAGATTTACTAGCATGTAAAAGAACTCCTGCGGGACTAAATTCTGGCACATCGTCAAAAACTATAAAAATAGATAGTGGGGTGTAAAATAAATATTATTATTATTATTATTATTATTATTATTATTATTATTATTATTATTATTATTATTATTATTATTATTATTAAACCAGAAAATGACAATCGCAAACAAAATTGTAAACTTTTATCCTAGAGTAATCAACAGATCCAATACAACCTTTTTCCAATAGGGAACGGCATATCAAAATCACCATAAAACAACAACTAAACACTGACATATAAATTGCCTGTGAGAATATAACCACACGATAAAGAGAAATAATAAAAAAGTGGTTGCTAACAAACCCTTAAAATAATTTATCATTAAAGTTTTGTTAAACATCCAAATTTCAAAACTTAACACTTGCCAATAAAAAACAATAAAGATCAAACTAAAAAACTACAGCCTAATTATCTCAAAAACAGATAAAGAGAACACAACAGTCAAGAGGCCAAGCGTGACCCAACAACTAAATTCCAAAATGAGATAAAACAAGCTATCAAAAATACAGATCTTATTCTCACACCACAAAAAAGAAAGATTTACCATCAAAAACCCCAAGCTCCCCACACTGAGAGCCCTCCACGAAATACATAAAGACTAATGTCCAAAAATTTCAAACATGCACCAAGTTAAAATGTACGCAAACTACTCAACCAAATGCTAAAAGAAAATATCTCTGTCAAGAAACAGGTCGAGAGAAAAAAATGCCCTAGAACTAAGCAAAGAACCTAATAAACTATAAGTAACAGAGCACACGAATGATACCTTCTGACATTATCAATATTTACACCAACATACCAACAGTAGAATTATTTAAAATTAAAGAAATACTTGTAAAGTTAACAATTCAATATAGGAGACAAAAAAGCTTCTAAGAATGACATTAAACAGAGAGAGTTTCGCATTGAATGACACAATCTATTGTCAAAGAGTTAACCATGGGGTCACCATTATCAGAAATATTAGCGAATATATTCCTAAATAACATTGAAAACAATTTCTTAACCTACTAGCTATCAAAAGGGATTTTACACTGGAGCAAATAATTAAGATGACGTAGTATGTATATATGATAATGATGTCACAAACGTACAGCACTTACTAAACGCACTGAATTCCTTATACAGTTCAAATTTTCAATGGAACCAGAAAGTAACAATAATATAATATTTTTTGACATCACAATCAAAAGAAATAATGACCACCTGTCGTACAAAATATACAGGAAACCCACTCAAACTTCATACACAATGGACAACAAATCCAACCACCCAAACATGCTCAAATTAGGACTAAATACAATGATACCTATGAACACAACATATTTCATAAACAAAATACAAACAATAAAACAAATTGCAAAATAAAACAGCCAACACCCCTGACACAATAGATCAATTTAAAAAACAACAAAGAAACATGAAGAAACCACACCTGAAAACAACAAATTCATAGTCCTCAAACACGTGAACAATAACGCATACAAAATAGCTAACATCTTCAAAAAGCAAGGTCTTACAGTAGCCTACAGAATGAACATTTCAGTACAAAGACATCAGCTAATGCAACCTGAACAAAACAGACTTCTCCAAATCAGGAGTTCATAAATTAAAATATCAAGAATCAAACTGCAATGCCACATATATAGGGCAAACAAAATGCAATTTCCACACCAGGTACAAAGAACATGAAAACACTATTAGATGCAATCGACATTCAACAAATGAATGATCTAAAAATTGTACACATTGAAAACAGAAACAAATCATTAAACATTAAGGAACCAATCGCATAAAAAAAAACAACCAAAGGAGCTTCAACAACTACATATCTGATTTGTGCTACTAAATCAATTAATGTAGTAAAATAACATTTCACACCAGTTTCCATTACCTTTTAATGAATCTCACTGGAGGTTACTCTGATGCAAAGTACCTCAGGAATATGGGTCAGGTTATCCTAAACTGCACTAAATTCTATGAATTTAGAGAGTGGCTTGCCACTCAAGACTGTTACGTAGGTTATTTATAATATCACTAAAAATAAAGTCATACAAGGTACTGTTTAATTCATAACCACACATTTACTCCATCCACTGTCTTTGCCATGCATTCATTCTATCACATGCTAAGACAAATAAGCTACAGCCAAGCAGCATTCCCCACGTCGCTGCTGAACAATGAGATTACCTTATTGCATCCCCTGGCACCCAAAGACAATCAGGTTAACAAACCATGATAGTAAACAACTAACTTGGACTCCTGTGTACCTGGAAGTAAACCAGAAATTCAAAGAGAAATTAAAAAAGGGCAATTGAAGACGTTCCCTTTCCCCGTTGAGATGTAAATGAATCTGTTGCCACTTGCTCTTAATGACTGGAATTGAGGAAAAGTTCAACCTATTCAATACTAAGTATGTCGTATAAGATGTTTACAACATGTTATGTATTATTTATGTTGTCACGTTCACCACAAGGCTATACTCTGCACACTATAACAGGGCAAACACGACTGAGGGAATATGGGGCGCAGGCACTGGCTGCGCTTACCTTGCAGTTACCCCCCCCCCCCCCCCTCCTGTCTCTTCCACCACCACTCTACCACACACCCAACTCACTCGCGTCCATCCATGCTCAGTCCATACCTCTTGTCACAACACACAACAATTACGCTGAACAAGGCGAGTCCCATATTCCGTCATGTGTGGCCATGAATTTGCTTTACCCCTATTTCAAGCAATCTGCTTTACTAACCTAGTTCTTTCTTTTTAGGCTTACTATCTATACTGAGCTGAGACAACTTTAATTTAAATTCAATCTCATTCAACCACCCAACTTAAGGTGTACCAGCTAAAAACAAATATCAGATGGCCTTGCCAACCATACATTATACTGGACCTTGACTTATATCTCCATTGATATTAACAGAAGTGTGGACATTAATTTTATTTCATAATCATATACATCAAGACTTTTACTCTCACTCACCAACTTTTAATATACAACACCAGTGTACCATACTAGACTATAATGCCTGTAGTGCGTTACATCACTCCATCATATTTTATCCATTGTTTATTTAGTCCTAAATGTAAAACTGTAACCACTTGTACTTTGCATTGCATGTACCATTGTACACAGTAATATGTTATGTATCTTGCCCATCTTGTAACTTCAAGCTGAAGATGACGCTACTATGAGTCAAAATCAGTTCTTTAAACTAATAAATAACATGTTGTAAACATCTTATACGACATATTTAGTATTGAATAGGTTAAATTTTCCTCAATTCCAATTGTGAATCTCAGTTCAATACAGAAAAATGAGTTTTTTTAACTTATAATAATTTGCTCTTCATATCAAACACCGTTTAGTGTCGAGAACGCCAGGAAAATCTCTGTTATAGAACAGGTGGGAACATAAAAGCACTGAAGTGCTCCGAGTCATGGAAGGGAAAACGTGAAGTAAATAAGTAGAATGAGTATGTTAATCCTTTCAAATGTGTATGAAACAATGTAACCGAATGGCAACGCAACATACAGCAGAATACAAAAGTAAATTTTTTGTGTGCTCATATCTATCCCTCAAAATTGTGAAGAAATCTCTTAACATTAGCACAGGACAAAGTTGAAGATAAGCATTACATGTATGAAAAGTTGAAAATAACTTTACCTGATGCTGGAACCATCCCAATAAGTACAGCTGCTCCAACACCTTCCAAGCCCAGGACAAATGTTAATGTTGCAAATGCAAAGTAAGTTGCAATCATCAATAACGTCATTATAGCCGAGAAGAAAATCCATGGTCTTACAAGTTTAGGATTTTCCTGAAAATAAAACAAATAGAAATGCACCAGCTGTCACAAGAAAGGCTGATCTGGCTGAGTCTAGGAGGGGTGATAATACTACCGTGTTGGGGGAAAGCGAGGAGAGCCTTGAATCAAGAAGGTAAAGAACGAAAGCAAGAACGTTGGACTGTACTTAAATATCAAGAATACTAAGATAATGGTGACAGCAGAAAACACAAGATAATAATGATAATGAAGAAATAGAGGTAGTTAAGGATTTCATCTCCCTTGTTTCTAAAATTAATCGCAAAGATGAATGCATCCCTAAAGTCAAGAGGAGGCAGGCGCTTGGAAGGAATGATAAGCCTGAAAAAATATCTGTAAGAGGAGAGAAATCAGTGAGAGAACTAAATGCAGACTGGTCAGTGCCATTGCTTTCTCTATAAAAAGTAAAACAAAGTCATCTCCATACGGACAATGAAGGCCCTGGAAGGGGTGGAAGGTAAAGGCTTCCACTATCCGTAACCTTAGCACTTGGTGGGGTAGAGTGGTTAACTCTACGCCCGGCCGCCTTTGCCCCCAGGAATTAACCTGGTACTCATTTTTGGTGTAGGCTGAGTGAACCTCAGGATCATGTGCATCTCCAGAATTGGAAATCTCATAATTTTTAGACTTCCTGGTGGGGAATTGAACCACATCCTTCCGGATGAACTGATCATGCCTTTATCACCTCAGCCAAACAGCCCCTGTTATTCTCCCTTTACACAGCTTAGTTATGGCTGCAAAACATGGATCCTGAAGAAAGTTGACAGGAGACAGATCGATGAATTTGAGCTTTAGTATTGGCAACGTCTACCGAGAATACTACGGACAGTCAGAATTAGTAATAAGAAAATCTTGGACCAGGTCACATAGTAGCCCTGTGTGGAGAACTAAGATGAGACTCCATAATTCCTTTCTCTAAGCTGGCTCTGTGGATCAGCGGTAGAGTGTCGGCCTCCGGATCCCAAGATAGCGGGTTCAAACCCGGCAGAGGTAGTCTGATTTTTGAAGGGTGGAAAAAAGTCCATTCGACACTCCATGTCGTACGATGTCGGCATGTAAAAGATCTCTGGTGACACAATTGGTGTTTACCCGACAAAATTCATTAAATCTCAGCCATAGACGCCCTAGAGAGTTTCGGTTTACTCGGTCTGCCATCTAGTGGGGGCCTAGAGTAAAACGGAACGTCGAAATTGACGAGCAGACAGCCAGATGGCGTCAAATTGAAATGTCTGCACACGGTAGCTGAGGCCATACGATTATTATTATTATTATTATTATTATTATTATTATTATTATTATTATTTATTTATTCCTTTCTCTATGTATTTTCTATTTTTTCTTTTCTCTTTGGAATGTACAGCATACTGTTGATAGCTGACTGTCGGAAAAAGAAGATGGATGCGCTGTAAGACGTATTATCATTACACATGAATCTTAATATCACATCACACCACGAAACCCAACACCCTGAAAATGTTTTTTCCATGGTTCCCCTTTTCTGCAGCAGGCTAATGTCCAGTTCTTCTACATCCATTTCTTCTCAGCTTTCAGCAAGCTCGTTTCTGCTCCTCAGCTTCACCAGGAGGGCGGGCGTTGATATTCATGCCATCTTGATAGATCTTCAGTCTTGACATGGAAAGTGTAGGATAAAAGGAAATCCAGCTAAGTAGTAAAAGAAATGGGAAGAAATAAAGATAAATACATGTAATAAAAGATTAGAAACACAGTGCAAACACAAAAGAAGACAAGGATCCCAAGAGGACAATACGAGGAGAGAGCCTATCGGTTTGAAGACAGCAGTATAAAATTATGTGGAGATTGTCCTTGTCTCCTATTCCTATCACTCTCTCTTTTGACACTGGCCTTTCATTGTGATAATTCTATAAAAAGGGTGAAAAATTAGAGCCTTGTCTAACCCCTGTAACTACTCTGAAGCAAGAACCATTTTTCACTGGGGCCAGATTGTCGACATAAATGTCTGTGATTGTCTGTTATCTAATAACCCTACCCTGACTCCATAATCCCTCAGTATGCCCAACATCCTTTCTCTTGATATCTGTCATATGCCTTCTCTAGATCTACGGAACATACATTTAACTGTCTATTCCCCTCGTAACAGTTTTTCAACTACTCAAAGCATACTAAACATTTGGTCCTGACAAACCCTCTGGAGTCAAACCGTATCTGTTTTTATCCAACAAATTATCAATTGTTGATGTTTGAGTCATCGATCCATAGATCCATATGCTAATCTTTTCATTTCTATATAATTTCTACATCCTACATCTGCTCCAATCTGCTTGTCCTATTCATATCTTGGTCTACCCCCACTATTCTCTCCACCTACGCTTCCCTCAAAAACCAACTGAACAAATCCCGGGTGCCATAAGATGTGTCCTCGGGGCCGATGACGATGTTAGGCTCCTTTAAACAACAAGCATCATCATCATTATCATCATCATCAAGATGTGTCCTATCATTCTGTCTCTTCATGTCAAATTTAGCCGATTGGATCTACCTATCTCACTTTCAACATTCTTCTGTAACATTGTCTTTTTTTCTGAGCTAGTTATCATCCATGTTTCACTTCCATACAATGCCACGCTCCAGATAAAAGTCTTCAAAAACATCTTTCTAATTCCGATATCAATGTTTGAAGCGAGCAAATTTCTTTTCTTAAGAAAGGCCTTCCTTGCTTGTGTTAGTCTGCATTTCAATGTCTTACATCTTATACTGACAACTTGTCCATCCTTTACCAATTTGATTAATTAATTACCATTCTCTTTTCAGCTGATTTTAAAAAGTAGATGTAGTTCACAAAACGGGTAAAAATGTTATTTCATGATATATATAATTTCATAAATGAGATACAAGAAAACAGCACAGCAGGAAAATGACTTAAGCCTACAAATTAAAACTGTGAAAATTAGAGCAACTGTAGAACATAAGACGTAGACGTCCACTGCTGAACTGCCATCCTCTGCTGGGCAGTCTGTATCCAGTTCCTCCTGGCTTGACATTGAATAGCACCATGCAATCTTGCTTGTGGTTGGCTGACACTTCTCCTCGACTCTCAGAGTACCTCCTGTACCTGAGCTTTGGGCTACTTGAGATTTCTTCTTACTACATGACCCATCTTATGCCATTTGAGCCTCGTCACCTGCTCCACCACACCTGCGATTCTTGTCCTCCTCTACTGATCTCCTCATTCCAGGTATCCCCCTGTGAATGGGGGTGGTACAAATACGCATGGCATCATCTGCCTGTCGTAAGAGGTGCTAAATGAAGGGCCAGGGAAGCTGAATCTGGCATTGCTTCCACTTACTTGTGGCAGGCTCCTCACCTTCATCTGTCCTATCCGACCTCCCCTGGTCAACTTTCTTTTACTTGATATCTTCATTTTTTGAGGACCTCTTCCCTTTTTTTTTTTTCCCTCCGATTAGTGTTAATAGAGGATGATTACCCAGTTGCCATTTTGGGCCCAAAGGCTGTGGCAGGCAGTACGTCCTCTTGATGTCACAGGATTTTTTAATCCAGGAGGATGTTAACCAAAGGCCGCTCTGGTCAAGTCTGGTAATCTCAGCTGTCTGGTTGTGTCACCCAAGTTTGACGTTGTGCCCTAGGTACACATAATTGAGAACTTTCTCAAGGATATTATTGTTGATGGTAACCTAAATGTTGTTTACTACAGGTTCATTTTCAGCTTTACAGCTTGGGAGGATTTTTGAAGTTCATGCAGCATTATTTCAAGTTCACCAGCATCACTGCTGAAGAGGAAATCGTCATGAGCGAAGAGAATGTGGTTCAGATATTTTCCATTGATTATCTCTGCATAGAATACTGAACACATTTTCTAGCACCGAGCTGAAAAGTTTGGCTGAGATAGTATCACCGTGTTTGACACCTCTCTTCATTGGAACCTTACCCTTGATCCATTCCTCGTAAATTTCGTTTGCATGGTTATAGACGTACTTGACCATTCAAAGGTATAAACTTCATTATGGTTCGGTATTGAACTGAGATCACTAAGTTAAGATTCCAGTCAAGTTCCACCTTTTCAATACAAATGTAAGTTGTACAAGAGGTTGTCTACAACATGGAGTCATGGGCCCCTCACAAGCCATGGGCTTCCCCGCCTTGCGGGGTCAGCGGGGTCCTTATCGCCACCACTGGGTACTGACTGAGGCTATGGAGAAGAAATTGATAAATAAATGGTGTAGACAACATCTTTTACAACTTACATTTGTATTGAAAAGGTGGAACTTTACTGGAATCTTAACTTTGTATTTGACCAATCTCGTATATCTGGAGTCGATGTTGGCTGCGTTAAGTACTGCCCAGGTCTCAGTAGAATCAAAGGGAGAAGAAATATTTAATGGTTATTACATAATTTTCAGTTAATACAAATAATAATATTAAATTAAAATCACTCTTCAGCTACTGAATTCAGAAACAGTCATGGGCCCCTCACAAGCCATGGGTCTCCCCGCCCCGCGGGGTCCTTATCGCCGCCACTGGGTGCTGACTGAGGCTATGGAGAAGAAATTGAATGACTGGAAAAGGAAAGTGTTGAGAAAGATATTTGGCCCAGTAAAAGATGGAGAGATCTGGAGGATTACAACTAATGAAGAAATAAGAGTCTTGAACCTGACATGGTAGCCTCAATCAAAATAGGAAGAATAATATGGTTAGGGCATGTGAAACGAATGGAAGAAGATACCCAAAGGCTCTAACAGGATATCCTGGTGGTAGAAGAATGAGAGACCGACTCCGTGGGAGATGACTGGATGAGGTGGAGGCAGATTTGAGAGCTATTGGAGTGAGGAAATGACATAGATATGCAGACGTATGGAAGTACGTGATCAAGGAGGCGAAGATACTCAGAGGACCATAGCATGAGTGAGTGAGTCAGTCTGTCTTTTCTTGTTCCTATCATAAAGGAGAATGATTTGGCTAAATTTGACCAGAAGAAGAAGAACTAGAATGATAAGACGCATCTTAAGACACCTGGGACTTGTTCAGGGAAGTGTAGGCAGTACGAACAGTAGGGGTAGACCAAGGCATGAATATATGAGAAACAGATTAGAGTAGGATGTATGCCTAGTAGTTACGTAGTAATGAAAAGGTTAGTACAGTACAGGATAGGAAGGCATGGAGCGCTGCATCAAGCCAGTCCTATAGACTGATGACCCAAACAACAACATATTTCATATTATATATGTTAAGACGAATGCTTTTAAAAGTTTCACTATTCAAAAACACCCACTGTCTTAAAAACAGGCAGCTCAGTGTATAGAAACTGGTTAAAAAGTTGAACACACGTGTGAAAAGGCTGGGAAAAAAGTCGAAGCTTTATCTGACCCTGTAATAATTAAGAGGGAAATTCCTCAAGGCAGTATAATGGGACCTTTGTTTTCTTATATATATAAATGATATGAGTAAAGAAGTGGAATCAGAGAAGGCTTTTTGCAGATTATGTTCTTCTGTACAGAGTAATAAATAAGATACAAGAATATGAGCAACTGCAAAAAGACCTCGATAATGTTGCGAAATGGACTGTACGCAAAGGTATGATGATAAACGGGGTTAAAAGTCAGGTTATGAGTTTCACAAATAGGAAAAGTCCTCTCCGTTTTAATTACTGCGTTGATGGAGTGAAAGTTCCGTATGGGGATCACTGTAAGTATCTAGGTGTTAATATAAGGAAATAACTTCATTGGTGTAATCACATAAATGGGATTGTAAATAAAGGGTACAGATCTCTGCTCTTGGTTATGAGGGTGTTTAGGGGTTGTAGTAAAGGAGAGGGCATATAAATCTCTGTTAAGACCCCAACTAGAGTATGGTTCCAGTGTATGGGACCCTCACCAGGATTACATGATTCAAGAACTGGGAAAAATCCAAAGAAAAGCAGCTTGATTTGTTCTGGGTGATTTCCGACAAAAGAGCAGCGTTACAAAAATGTTGCAAAGTTTGGGCTGGGAAGACTTGGGAGAAAGGAGACGAGGTATGTTCCGAGCTGTCAGTGGAGAGATGGCGTGGAATGACATTAGTAGATGAATAAGTTTAAGTGGTGTCTTTAAAAGTAGGAAAGATCATATGAAGATAAAGTTGGAATTCAAGAGGACAAATTGGGGCAAATACTGTATTTGTTTATAGGAAGGGGAGTTAGGGATTGGAGTAACTTACTAAGGGAGATGTTCAATAAATTTCCAATTCCTTTGCAATCATTTAAGAAAAGGCTAGGAAAACAACAGATATGGAATCTGCCACCTGGACAACTGCCCTAAATGCAGATCAGTAATGAATGATTGATGATTTACAGTTCTGAGTTGTTTCATAAAAAAAACTCATTACTGAATCTATTAATTTTAGAAGAATGTTTGTACATTTGTTTTGATACTCACCCTGTCAGCTCCGTACAGCAGCAATACACTGAGTATCAGTTGAATCACTCCAATAACTGCAAGTGCTATACATATTGACTTGGGGTCTGCAGATAAAGCTGGGGAAGAAATGTTAATGAAATACATGTTAGCAATCTCAATAAGAAAACAAATAATGCATATCTATACTAGAATTGTAAAGAAAGAATGGCTGCGAGTTTGTTTGTATGTAGAGAGAGAGGATTAAATTTCAGAACACAACATATTATTTTGGTAAATCTTTCACCATTGGTAAGCGTATTTCTTCCAGAGGGGGTATCAAGAAAATAGCCAGAATTAATTTTAGCTCGTAAATGCTGGTTGCCTTCATTCACATTCACTAACAGACATTGAAAGTATTTACCCTCGGACAAAATACAACATTTCCAACATTCAGTCTGCTGTTCAAAACACTCCCGCAAGCCCTTCTTGGATAGTCTGTTGAGTATACTCAAAACTGTATAGTTTTAACTCCTGATCGCTATGAAAATGATGACTCTCAAGCTCCTTTCTTCACTGTGAAAAACACATTGGTCGGTCGGTCGGTTGGTTTATAAAGCACAAGATACAGCTACACTGAACACATTTCACTTGTACTGTCGACAGACTAATTAACAAATGTAAACTTCCATAATAAAATATAAGAAACATAACAAATCAGTAACAAGATCAGGTACACAGCCTCCTAATAACAACTGTTCAAATCAAAAACCACAAATTGGCGTGAGTCAAGATGGCGGTATAACCATTTCACATCAACTTATATTATTTACACACCTCTGGAATATACTATTACTTGATGCTACATCAAGCTCTCATCCACTATTAATAGGGGGGGGTAATTGGGAGGTGGTTTAGAAAAGATTGTAGAAGTATTGTGTGCTGCGTGTGGGATGTGAAGATGATCTTCGATTCTAGTGGAGTGTAAAGGAATGCAGAGAGAGTGAGACAAGATATTCCTGATGGCACGATGAGCGGGCACATTGTCCTGATGAAGGATCCTTCCTTTTTGAGCAAAGGTAGGTCATTTAGTAGCAATTTTCCACTTTAGTGGCCTCTGTAGTACTTCACAATAATAGTCAACAATAACAGTGTGTTGTTTCTTCATCACATGATCGTACACATCCTTTGCACGAGGTTTATGACCTTTCCCGCACTTGCTTCAACCTTGGCCTTCTTAGGTCTTGGACTTGAAGGATGTTTCCATTCGGCCTTTCCTGTTTTGTCTCTGGGTCATAAATATTAGGGACCAGATCTTTATGCACTAACGATGTAGAAAATATGCAATAAAAATTGAACAATATGCACTTAAGAATGAGCCAATTCTATTCACGGGAGGCTTCGGTTTTACATGCGTAATAAGTAGTTGTAGTTGGGGTTATGCTGTGTCAAGAAAACAAGGTGAAACTCTCTACATTTCACAGAGAACTTGGCTCCGCATCTTCAGGAGAGAATGTCAACTATCAAAAAGAACATATTCGAATTGACCAAGATTAGTGTTGATTGCAGTTTTCGAGGTCCCTCGGCTGGTTGGTGACAGTCCCAGTGACAGCTGGAAACGTGTACATCATATCTATAATGCAAAACATAATAAAATAAGTTAGAACGTAATGCATTTATTTGTTTGAAAGGATCAGCTATTTTCCAGGCAATTTCGGCTGCCACAAGCAAATAATTTATTGTGATCTTTTTAATCTCAAACTGAAATGTAAAATTATACAAATAATATTTCCAAATCCACAAGAGTGTTCATAAACTGTCAATCAATTCACAATTAAAATAACTTAAAAAAACACTTCAAACAGTTACCGGTAATAGGTAAAAGGTGTGAAAGAGAAAATGACCGAGATTATAGATGTGTGTGTGTGTGTGTACTACTTTGAAAAGATACCGGAGCTGTAATACACCCTTAGCAATCCTAGGGGAGGGAATGACATAAGAATAATTGAAAACGACCAATATTAGCATCGAATTCATACTTGCTGCGACTACTGAGATATATTATGACACTCTGGATGCAGTTTAAGTACCAGTTCATCTGCATAGGCATAGTGAGAAGTGGTTATGAAGAAAATGTCCAAACTGACAGATTAGTTTAATTAACGAGAAATCTATAACTAAAACTCGAAATTAAATACATAACAATAACTCCTAAATTATAAAGTAGTTCTTAAAATATCCGTCAATGTCACAATAAATAAATCTACAAAAATTCTCTTCACACATAATTAACACGTAATGAATTACCTACAAGTAGGCTAAACAATCAATTAAGTCCCCGGGTAGCTCCGGGTAATATAGCTTAAAAGAAACTTTAAGACTTAAGACAAAAAAAGTCCCTTTGGGCCTTCTTCAACCTTAGAAAACAAAATATAAAGTTAAAAACAAGCATATGACATTAACATTAAAAACGCCACATTAAAACAAGAACAATGAAAGCAAGTTCAACTTTCTCCTTCTGAATGCAGTGATGTTACATGAAGCTGTTCACGGTTCCTTACCTCTGATATACCTGTTCACTTGTGCCACCTCTTCATCAGTTAATCCATGGTTACGCCCTGAGAAGACAGTGATATTCCCTGGTCTGTAGGCTTTCACTGACATAGAAACTGACAAACAAGATCCACCAAGCTGCAAGAAGAGATACCGGTACACTTCAAGATTCAAACTGATTAGAGTACAATAAAATGTTATTAATTTCCCTTTGGAAAAATCAGATGATCATAAATATGTCTTTCAAAAATGTGTGATGCGATGTTACCTAGCAACCGTGCAGGCTGTGAAGTGAAGTACTAATGGATGGCCATGACATACAGATCCATGGCCTGTGCAGCTCTCAAGGTACTGTTGCTATGAAATCACGTCACACACATTTTGTTGCACAAATTTTCGGTTGATCCCATATTTACTGTATGTCATAATAAATAAACTGTAAATCTCTTGCTTTGATAATGATGGATTTATACACTCGGATATGAGGTTTAAGATAACTCTACCAAATTACTTCATCTGTAATCTTCATAAAATGACAAAACCATACTTAAAAATTGCTCTTCCTGAAGAAAAGGTCCTGATTATTATTGAATTAATTAATTGCTGAAAATATATATTCTACGAGGGCTGTACATAAAGTACTGACAATATTGTTAGAACGCAATATTCAATTAACTAACAAGTACAATTGCATTATATTCGTTCACTGTAGTCACCCGAAAAGTCTATTACCTTTAGGGCTGCCACTTTTCGATACACAAAATAAGAGACATTTAGCAAAAAAACACGGGATTTTTTCACAAAAATAAGGGACAGTTCATAAATACTTGAAAAGTCAAACGTTAGGTACTTTTTTTTTTTTTTACAATCTGCTTTACGTCGCACCGTCTTATGGCAACGATAGGATAGGAAAGGCTATAGCGTTAATTAAGGTACAGCCCCAGCATTTGCCTTATGTGAAAATGGGAAACCACGAAAAACTATCTTCAGGGCTGCCGACAGTCCGGTTCGAACCCACTATCTCCCGAATACAAGCTTACAGTCGTGATGTTACATATTTTTTAAACTTTTTTTCACAATCTATTCTAATATATAAAGAGGGACTGTGAGTTTGTGTCTATGTAACGGGTAATCTCAGAAACTACTGGACCTAGTTTGAAATTTATTTTGCCAAAATAGGGCCTATCATAATTCCAGGTAACATAGGCTATTATCATCATCCAGGAATATCAAAGGGTTCCCGCGAGAATCGTGATTTGGGCCCTTTAGCACAACCACGTTTTAAGTCCCTACAACCAACTGTTTTCGAGATATTGACAACACTCCCCATCTGTATGCATTAACAGAATAAGATAATTGCTGAAATTCGTAAAAGAAACTAACTTACACCCTCTTAACAGTAGATAGAGTACAATGCATTAGATATGACAAAACATGCAGAAAACAGATTTCTTCTGAGGCTTCAAAGAGGAAAAAAATGGAGCTACTGTGAACTTTAATGGCGCTCAAAACAAATACGGATTATAAATATTTAGAGACGACAAACGCTAGTTTTTACGGGACAACAGTTCATAATACGGGATGCAAATGTTTCACATCAAGTACGGGATGTCCGGTACAATACAGTACAGGTGGCAAACCTAATTACCTTCTGCCAAATGTCGGCAAGGCGTTCTCTGTGACGGAGCGCCCTACTGCACGGAGTGCAGGTGCCATGTCAGGAAATACGCAGCGTCGGAGGAGTTCCTTCAACTTCGGAAACAGGTCGATGTCACAAGGACTCATGTTTGGTGAGTACAGTGTGTGTTCCACGATCTCAATGCGACCCGCACAAACGCCTTGACCCATCGTGCAACCATCCTATACGGCAGTGCATTCTCGCTATAGGCTTCACGTAATCCTCGGTAACATTCTGATGCATTTTTGCAACGGGCAACCTCGAATTTAATCCACGATCGCTGATCTCATTTTGAAAACATGCTTTAAAACTGTGAAATCGACACTCTTCACTTCCACGCATCACAGCAAAAACACTCCCATATCGTATTTGCGCATGCCCGATCTCCTGCGAGTGTTTGGACTACGTTGCCACATCTTTATTTACAGCCCTCGCATTTAAAACTCTAGCATGACATAATTTGAATCAAGCGCTGCTTACAAACATAAGACACTAAAAGCAACACACAATACAAGATAAATAGCCAACTCACAATAACATGTCGCATGTTCAACCTGTCCTACTATTTTCGGGAATACATCCCTCGTTATAACACCATCGTGTAGTTGGCGCAATAAAGAAGTCGGTATTAAATCGAGGTCTCGTTTTGAAACATTAATTTGAATAACTTACGCTATGTAGTGATATACTGTACAGGGATTATCTGGAATAGTATTAAATAATTCCACATATAATTGATGTAAGTATTTTGTATTCGGACAATACCGTGACAGATGTTACATGCAAGTTAAGGATGTAGATGATTTACTTACCGCTTGTAACACAGCCACGATTATAGTTCCCGTCTTTAGGGAACACCCACAGCAGCACTGTGACACTTTTAGCACCATTTTGTCTGAAAAAAAAAAAAAAAAAAAAAAAACCATTCAGTGACCATGGTAACACAAGGAGCTACAGTTCGAAGCTAGGGCAGGGAAAGAAGTACACTCAGATTCTCGATTCTCTCTCTCTCTCTTTTTTTTTTTTTTTTGCTCGTTGCTTTACGTCGCTCCGACACAGTCAGGTCTTATGGCGACGATGGGACAGGAAAGGCCTAGGAGTGGGAAGGAAGCGGTCATGGCCTTAATTAAGGTACAGCCCCAGCATTTGCCTGGTGTGAAAATGGGAAACCACGGAAACTCAGATGCTCTTTTGATGATGATGATGATGATGATGATGATGTTGTTGTTTGTGATTATTGTTGTTAAGGGGCCTAACATCCAGGTCAACGACCCCTAATGGTTAAAGATGAAACAAACAGCAAAATTTACCCACTGAGTAGGATTTTTAAAAAACTTATGCTATATCACGATAGTTCGGTAAGAATTGCTGTACACAGGAGGATTAGACATGCCGCCATATTTTATAAAGTACCTTTCGTACTAGAAAGTTTAAGACTGTGCCTATTTGGAAATGACAATCCAACATGCTGTGATCGAGATGTACTTTCATGTCATAGGACCAACTTTCAGAGGTCTGCCAAATTTAAAGACTGTAGCCCTGTATTAGGCGTGAAAAAAAAAAAATATATATATATATATTTTGCTAGGGGCTTTACGTCGCACCGACACAGATAGGCCTTATGGCGACGATGGGATAGGAAAGGCCTAGGAGTTGGAAGGAAGCGGCCGTGGCCTTAATTAAGGTACAGTCCCAGCATTTGCCTGGTGTGAAAATGGGAAACCACGGAAAACCATCTTCAGGGCTGCCGATAGTGGGATTCGAACCTACTATGTCCCGGATGCAAGCTCACAGCCGCGCGCCTCTACGCGCACGGCCAACTCGCCCGGTAAAATATATTTTAAGAAACTGTGAAAAACGTAGAATATCAACAGTAGAATGATAAGAGATATCACCCACTACTAACAAAGAGCAACTGGGGGTTTGTGGGCGGAGCTCCAGCGAGCAAAGGCGAGTCTATATAATGTACGACGTAATATAAAAATAGAAGTATGTAGGCTATGAGTATACATTCCACATCTCCTAAACCACTGGAGCAATTTCAACCAAACTTGGTACGCTTATGACTTACTATCTGAAAAAAATACTGTGGGGGAAGGGGGCGGGGGAAAGACATGTTTAGCACCCCTAGGAGCGGAAGTTGAAAGGGGTGTAACATTAAAATAATAAAAACGCCCAATATTAATGTAGAATTCATAGTTTTCGGGATCACTGATATGATTAGTGACACTCCGGGTGTGGTTTAAGTCCAAGTTCAGTCCCCATCGGCATAGGGAGTGAGAAGGGATGAAAAATGAAAATATCGAAAATGACAGAGATTACGGACGAACGTGTGTTATGTTCCAGCATAGCTCCCAACCAAACTTGATACACTTACTATTTGGAAATATTATTGTAGGGGCAATAAACCCCTAGCACCACTAAGGGAATGAGATGAAATGTAAAAATATCTAAAAACGACCGTACCGAGCTCAATAGCTGCAGTCGCTTAAGTGCGGCCAATATCCTGTATTCGGGTGATAGTGGGTTCGAACCCCACTGTCGGCAGCCCTGAAGATAGTTTTTCGTGGTTTCCCATTTTCACACTAGGCAAATGCTGGAACTGTACTTTAATTAAGGCCATTGCCGCTTTCTTCCCACTCCTAGCCCTTTCGTGTCCCATCGTCGCCATAAGACCTACCTGTGTCCGTGCGACGTAAAATAACTTGTAGAAAAGACCGATATTAGTGTCGAATCCATAGTTTTGGGCATAGTTGAGATGAACTGTGACACTACGGATACTGTTTAAGTCAAAGTCCGTTCCCAATCAGGATGTGGAAAATGACCGAGATTTTAGATGTACGTGTGTATGTTCCAGTATAGCTTTCAACCAAACATGGTACACATATGATTTACTATTTGCGAATGAAAACTGTGGGGTGAGACACCCCTACGGGCGGGGGTGGAAACGGGATGAAATATAAAAGTAAAAGGAAACGACCAATATTAATGTACTCGTAGAGGTGAATACTGGCAATCCAGTTATCGTTTAAGTGCAAGTTCAGTCCCCATCGGCATAGGGGTTGAGAAGGGGTGAAAGAGAAATTATCAAAAATTGCAGAGATTACGGATGTATGTATGTCCCAGAATAGTTCTCAACTAAACTTGGTTCACATATGATTTACTATCTGGAATCAAATACAAAGTACTGTGACATTCCGGATGTCGTCTAAGTCCATGGACAATCCCATCGGCATGGGGAGTGAGAAGTGATGAGACAGAAAACATCCAAAACGATAAACATTATGGATATACAGCGTGATTGTTTACAGTTTGTATGACGTCTATATAGGAAATGATGATGATGATGATTGTTGTTTTAAGGGGCCTAACATCGAAGATCATCGGCTATGTAGGAAATCAGGTGACGCAAGATCCAATGTATTACTTCTCTGTGAGATACGGAATTTGTGCTGGCATCTCTGATGTGGAAGTTCAGGTTATTACTAGCGCTACTGACTCGTGGCTGTGTCCATCATACGAATTACTAATGCATTCACAAACTCCTTCCGAAGTTGGCGCTGAGTTAATGAAACTGACCTCTGCGATACATTTATTAAAGGTACGAGAGGTCTTCGTATTCATTGGTTCCAAAATCATACCGATAAGCCTATTAAAGGAGATGCTACGACAACGACATCACGGAATTCGTTTTATGAGGAACTGGCTTCGTGTAAGAATAATATATAATATACATATGTTACGTCGTATTCCCAGATGTGCTAGGTATTTCGTCGCTGAAAATTTGTCACCTAATAGAGCGTTGAATTTAAGATAATACTGAGGACTGCTGGAGAAGTCTACTGCTTTTCGCTTATATTGCTCTTCGGGTCCATCTCTTGTAATCAGTATTAAACATAACTTCAAGGAATTTCAATTGTCATCTCACATAAAGTGATACTACTAATCAAAAATACATATTGTAGAATATTTTATTGATCGTGTCTACTCTACTGTACAGTTCATTTTTGGAAGGTGTAGGCTGTGGGTTAGAATTCACCCACGGTAACCTCTGCCTGTCGTAAAAGACGACTTAAAGGGGACCGAGTGGCCACCGGTATAAGTGCCCCCCCCCCCCCTCTTCAATGTCGCCAACAGCATCCTCCGAGGGTAGATGAACGAATTGAGGTCAGAGCACTCTCTTGTCCTTGGGGTGATAAATTGCCCCTAAAGGTGGATGAACCTATACATATTGGTCAACGGCATAGAATGGAGAAGGCAACGGGAAACCACTCTATTAAAAATCCTAAGGATATCCCAAGTAGAATGCAACCATGGAAGCTGACATTAATGAGGAAACGTTAATTACTGATCATGGATTTCGGAACCCATGATCTGGCAGGAGAGGTAAGAGAGCTTCTCAGGTCATTAGCAAGCGAAATCCCTCTAAAACCGCCATGAAGATGGGACCATGGACGAACGCTACTGAAAGCTGGAAAACTGGATGAAGTGAAAGACCAGACGAGGAAGAATGAGGTAGATATATTAGGTATGTGTGAGACAAGATGGGAAGGAAATGGAGACTTCTACAGTGATGAGTTTAGAGTAATTTATAGTGGTGGAGAGAAAAGAGGAAAGCATGGAGTGGCAGTTATAATAAGAGGAAAATGGTCAAATAATGTTTGCAGTACCTACCATGTCAGCGACCATTTAATGATGGTGAAAATTAATAGTGCACCTGTGGACTTAGTAATAATTCAGACATAGGGCCTATTTCCCAACATCGGCTCATGACTTGGAAGAAGTGGAGACTATGTATGAAGATATTGAAGAACTATTTAAACTAACTAAAGAAAAAGATAATGTCGCAATAATGGGCGATTTAATGCAATAGTGGGATCCCATACAGGCAATAAGACAGTAGGAAATTTTGATCTGGGGGAAACAAATGAAAAAGGTGAAACTTTGGTAGATTTCTGCAGTCAAAATGATATGGTTATTACAAACACATTATTTGAAGTTCCTCTTAGAAGAAGGTACACGTGGAAGGCGCCAGACAAAAGATGATTTCAGTTAGATTATACATTCGAGGCCCGGAAGGGCGTAGTATGTCTTATTTGATGTTGGTACACGCAAGTCAAGCGCTAGTCCATGCCTTGGAAACAACTGAAAAACAGGCCTAACCGTTCTGGTTTTAGTCAGTACAGGATAGTACAACGCTAAATATTACACACTACACTTGAAGGCATGTACAATGATAAACCGAAACATAGATCCAAAAACTCTTCTCACTACCTCAAACACCCCGTAAACTACGCAAAAAGATTTAACACGGTACTATATCTACTGTCCGCATAATAACAAAAACAGATGAGAGCGTGTTATTGATTTTGTGCCTTCCTTCTCTCCATCCTTCTCCAAGTTCAAACTAGTACAGATGATATATTGATAGAGCTGACAGGAATCAATTCTGGAAGTATTCCAGATGAGTCGTATTTTCGTGCTATGCAGTATTACAGAACTCAACTTTACATAACTGAAAGATATTGCTTCCAAGAAAGAAACTCAAATAACGAAGAAAATAATAAAATGGACAACTGGTTGGTATACAGGTTGAATACTGTGGCACCCAAGTTAATGGACATCATTGTTTAAAGAATACATCTCCCTGCCATTGGAGCTAGTTACGGATACGAGAACTAAAAAATGGACTGGTTTGGCATATTAAAAAAAAATCAAATAATGGGTATCCATTGACTATATCTTTAATTAATAGCAAATTACAGTAATTAATATATTAAACAAATATATAAAATGCTTTTAACTCAAATAATGGGCACCTATTGACTATATCTTTAAGTCATATATTAAACAAACATGTAAAATGCTTTTAACTCAAATAATGGGTACCTGTTGACTATATCTTCAATTAATAGCAAAAGACAATAGTCAGCCTCTGTAGTATAGTCGTTAGTGTGATAGCTGCCACCCTCGGAGGCCCGGGTTCGATTCCCGGCTCTGCGACGAAATTTAAAAAGTGGTACGGGGTCCACTCAGCCTCGGGAGCTCAACTGAGTAGAGGAGGGTTCGATTCCAACCTCAGCCCTCCTGGAAGTGGTTTTCCGTGGTTTCCAACTTCTCCTCCATGCAAATGCCGGGATGGTACCTAACTTAAGGCCCCGGTCGTTTCCTTCCCTCTTCCTTGTTTATCCCTTCCAGTCTTCCCATCCCCCAACTAGGCCCCTGTTCAGCATAGCAGGTGAGGCCGCCTGGGCGATGTACTGGTCATCCTCCCCAGTTGTATCTCCCGACCCAGAGTCTGAAGCTCCAGGACACTACCCTTGAGGCGGTAGAGGTGGGATCCCTCGCTGAGTCCGAGGGAAAACTGACCCTGGAGGAGTAAACAGATTAAGAAAGAAAGAAGAAAAATACCCGAAATAGAAACGGGAAACTAAGACGAAAGTACTAACTGCTTTGAACCACTGATTACATGTGTTCTTGTTTGTAGAAAATTTCTGCTCGAAGTAAAAAAAAAAAAAAAAAAGGCGCACAATAATGTCACAGATTGCAAGATTTGTAAACATAGTTTAAAATATAATCACCACACTACACAATAAAAAAATAAACTCACTAGCGCATAACTATCAACTCAATATCAAGCCAACAAGCACCTAATTACCAACATTTACGACAGCAAAACAATATAAATAAAACTGAAAATATGGCAATTTGCGGTATACAGCTTCCTGTCAGTGACTAGGAGGCCAGCGCTCCAGCGGCTTTATGGTGAAACTTTCCAGTTATAGCTTTATGCTAGGATTCTCGAGCGATTGTCAAGGCCGGTATAAGGAGCGCAGCAAGAGATCCATTCGACCGTTGTATGCATGTCTTTTCCGGTTTCACTAAGAGATGGCGCCAGCGAACAGTATGCAGCGTATGAATTTGACACATACGTCAGTTTGTTCGTCTGACATTAACCTCGCAACACACACAAGTTGAGTCCGTCAAACACTAGCCTCTGTATTGGACAGTTCAGTGATCATGTGGACGTTTGTGACTGAAAAAGAACATTTGCAGCACGCATTGCTTTTCTTATTTAATCAAAAGAAAAAGGCTGTGGAAAGTCATCGTTTGCTGTAGAAACATATAGTGAACACGCTCCATTGATTAGAACATGTGAGACATGGTTTCGACAATTTAAACGAGGTGATTTCAATGTGAAAGACAGTGCGCGCTCTGATAGACCACAAAAGTGCGAAGACGACCACTTGCAGGCGTTACTGGATGATGGCCCAACTCAAACTCAACAGCAATTGGCACAAGCATTTAATGTGTCACAAGAAACAATCAGCAGACGTTTACGAGCAATGGGGAGGATCAATAAACTCAGTAAGTGGGTCCCACACGATTTGAATGAACGGCAAATGGAAAATCGCAAAGTCACTTGGGAAATGCTGTTTCAACGCCACGAATTGTGACGGGTGACGAAAAATGGATTTATTTAACCCGAAGCGGAGAAAATCGTGCTTCTCACCTGGAGAAGTCGATTCTTCAACACGAAGGCCAAATTGCTTCGGCAAGAAGACCATGCTTTGTGTCTGATGGGACCAGAACGGCATTGTGTATCATGAACTCATGAAATCCGGCGAAACCGTTAATGCACAACGCTATCACCAACAAATGATCAATTTAAATCACGCGTTGATCGAAAGATGACCGGAATGCGCCAGAAGAGATGGCAAAATGATTTTGTTACACGACAGTCTCACACAGCAAAACCAGTGAAAGACATCTTGAAATCGCTTGGATGGGAATTCCTTCAGCTCCCGCCGTACTGCTCCGACCTGGCGCCATCTGACTATCACCTCTTCGCATCAGTGAAATACGCGGTCGCAGAGCAGCACTTAAGCAATTTCGAGGAAGTTGGAAAATGGCTTGACGAATGGTTTGCCGCAAAAGACAAGCAGTTTTTCTGACTTTTTTTTTTTTGCTAGGGGCTTTACGTCGCACCGACACAGATAGGTCTTATGGCGACGATGGGATAGGAAAGGACAAGGAGTTGGAAGGAAGCGGCCGTGGCCTTAATTAAGGTACAGCCCCAGCATTTGCCTGGTGTGAAAATGGGAAACCACGGAAAACCATTTTCAGGGCTGCCAATAGTGGGATACGAACTGACTTGGTATTAATAGCTTACCTGAAAGATGGGCGAAGTTTGTAGGAGTCGATGGCCAATATTTTGAATAAACAAGAAATGAATTTCCCTTGAAAATTACGGGTTTTCTTTACCACAAAACCCGGCAAAAACTTATGCACACACGTGGTATAAAGAATACTACGGAGTAGCACCGGTCTTCTAGTAGAGGTAAAAAGAAAATTCAATTTGCTTTACGTCGCACCGACATGGATAGATCTTTTGGCTACGATGGGATAGGAAAGGGCTAGGAGTGAGAAGGAAGCGGCCGTGGCCTTAGAGCCCCAACATTTGCCTGGTGTAAAAATGGGAAGCCACGGAAACCCATCTTCAGGGCTGTCCCGAAGGCAAGCTGACAGCTACGTGATCGAAACCGCACAGCCACTCGCTCGGTATAGAGGTAAGTAAAACTATGTCCAGTTCACGAAACATTCCTTCATTTCAATCGACTGAGGAGTACAGAAGGAAGAAAAGGTTGTAATACACAAAACCAATTTAGAATCGTGCAAAGTTTATGAATGGAACGTCAGTAGGTATCTATTTTAAGAGCCCATTCATCCAGGGATTATTCTAGTCGTGTGGCGTGACACCGCTCAATAACCTGGTGAATATATTTATATTCCACAGTGACTACTTAAATTCGTGACCGAACACATCATTCATTCTGTTTCTGTATTTGATGATAAGGATTCGTAACCCTTCCAATAAGAACATACTACACCTACTATAAATGAATACTTTCAAGACCTGTGTTTTCAGGGCTGAAAAACATGAGTCCATGAACAGTCGATTCATTTATTATTTATTAATTTACTAGCTGATGTACCCGTCCTTCGCTATGGGATTCTCAGAAAGACTGATTTTGTGGTTTTCCTAACTGAAGTCAGCACAGGTCATTACAAAAACGTCAGTAGGAATGCAGCGATTAAAAGCAATGTTATTGTACCGGGAGGTACACCTCAACTCCGCACATTCAAAAGATGCGCCTTAAAGAACTCTATCTAACCAAACGTAAAACTGCTATTACATGAAGTTGGAACTTTAATCAGAAGATGTCACTACTGAAGTATTAAGTAATTGTGTTATTGTGAAGTTGCCTAAACTGACAGGATTTATTTGCTTTGTGTTTGTTTACTTCAAGAAGTTTAAACTTTCCTCCATAGATGTCATTTCAAAAACTCTGGTCATGCACTCTGGTGCAAGGTGGAAGAACTTATAATTTAAAGAAGTATTGTGTTTCTAGGTTTTTATAACTGAATCAATGTCCATTTATTTTCTGGTTGGCAACACTTCCTTTTCTTTCCGCCAGTTATTGAATGTGACCAATCACTAATATTCTGTACTTATTTTTCTGCCTATCACAGGCTTCTTCCTGGTTTTTTGAGTGTAACTTTTGTATTTACCAATAAAATTGAGAGGGTGTGTCCGGACTCGTCCAGAATCCTTTCGAACCTCCCCTTCGGTTATATAAGGCTTTTCTGGCTATCTTGTCTAATGATCGTCGTCTTTCTGAGTGTGCGTGTGTTAAGGCAGGAGGCGGGGCGCCTCATTCTTCGGCAGGCAGAACAACATCCAGATAATGGCCACATAAAATCTATCTTTCTTGCTGTCTCCGCAAATTTATCCTTGGGGAAGGTCTGAATTTCTAACTATGTAACCAGCCTTTTCTAAAATGTAAATTTTCGTTCAGCTAATGTAAAAATTTCATAAAATCTTTAACGGTAATTCGGGGATAGAGAGTGCGTTACCCTCTCGAGTTCTCCTTCAACTTGGTTCGAGGTGACTACGATTTTGTGACAGTTTTTCTTCTTTTCTGTAATGCCTTAAAGTAACTTTCATTCGAGTCACCTCAGTAGCTTGGGATTAGCCCCTGTATCTCGGGGCCGAGAGCCCCGTTAGGATTTTATTTTTCGTTTAGGAGTGCAAGTTTACGCCTCCATTCATTTTGTGTTCGGGCCATTAATTCAACCTGTTATTCCTTTTCTACGAAGGCCCAGTAGGTTGGTACTAGGTACCCCTGTGTAAATCGTGCCTTGAGAGGCCAGAGATCTTAAAATGTTGTGTAATGTTGCCTCGAGCAGGCTGTAAGAAATTGAGAGCACTTAAGCTCTTTCCTGGGTTTTGTTATAGTGAGGGGTGCCTCTGGAAGGCTAAATATTGTAAATTTTGGAGCAAGTGCTCTTAAATGGGGATATTTCCGTCCTTGTCTAAACATTGAGATTTCGCAAGTTTGTAAATTGGATCCGGTATCTCAGAATTTGTAAACTAAAGGCTTGAAGCCCCAAATCTGTAAAAATTCACTAACCTTGAATTTTCCAAGTCTTGTTTCAAGATTGCTGTTAGTACCTGCAACCTCATTATTTCACTGAGTGAAAGATTTGTTAAGTTTGTGATTTAAAGAGAAATATAACCTTTGTTAAAGATTGAATTCAATGTCTGATATCGTAGTTAGACCCATTCAACACCCGCACCTTCTTTCACCTCTTTCTGCTCCACGGATATCTCCGTAGCATATAAAATAATCGATCAAATGAAAAACCGCACATTTTCTCACTTTTAACGAACAGCCTACTACGGTGCCGATCTGACACTCTAAAGTGAACACTCCTCCGCCATTATTCCGTTAAATATGCACAGTTCTAATTGCAATCAGTGCCTCAGAGTAGGAATTGAATAGCTCGAATGCTATGATAAACCGGTGTGTTAAGTACCAGTAGGTAAGGGTTGTTCTGCCCGAAGGCAGGTCCGAACCTCCGCAGAGGTGTTCCGGAGCCGGAGTTTACGTGCGGTAGGGTGGCCAGTTCCTTTCCGCTCCTCCATTCCCTTACCCCCCACCAACAGCGCGTGGCAACCCATCCAACTCCTGACCACGCCCAATGTTGCTTAACTTCGGAGATCTCACGGGATCCGGTGTTTCAACACGGCTACAGTCGTTGGCTAAGTAACAGTAGTATCGGAAAATTTATGAGAGGAATGAGATGCTAAAGAAGAAAGTTACCTAACTCCCCAGCTACTTCCCGCCAATATTTAGGCAGATTGTTACAGTCAATACGACCGGGCGAGTTGGCCGTGTGGTTAGGGGCGCGCAGCTGTGAGCTTGCACCCAAGAGATAGTGGATTCGAACCCCAATGTCGGCAGCCTTGAAGATGTTATTCCGTGGTTTCCCATTTTCACACCAGGCAAATGCTGGGGCTATACCTTAATTAAGGCCAAGGCCGCTTCCATCACACTCATGGCCCTTCCTTATCCCTTCGTCGCCATAAAATCTAACTGTGTCGGTGCGACGTAAGGCGTATTAAAAAAAAATACTCGGTACGCAGCAGTAATCCTATGTATCGGAGATTAGTGGCAACAGAAGACGAAGCACATCACAACAAACAATGGTCAATGTAATTTTATTGTTGATCAATTTTATGATCTTTCTATATTGTAGGCCTTCACATTTAGTTTTCTTTAGACTCTGTGATATTAGGGAGTCTTATAAAATTACTGTATTTATGGCGTAGACTGTAGTTCCTTATTCTCCCCACATACCGATTTTCATTAAATCCTGTTTACTCATTTTCTCGGGACTCGGCGCTGATAAGGACTTAGCAACAAAAATCCAAATTCATGAACATCTCTAACCATAGCCGGTATAGTAATAATGTATAAGACATAAATAATCGGAAATATAATACTATATAGCTTTAGTTATATAGTATTTATCGATTAGGCCTCTAATAACATAATTATTTGGGAACTAAATTTTAGGCCTTCCCCTAAACTACCATTTCATTCAGCGTCTTTAAAATTATGTATGGCCTAGATTATAGCGACTTATTCCCCGACTTTGCATACCGATTTTCATTAAGATAAGACCCTTAATAACATAAGCTTAAATATTTGATAATTCCATTGTAGGCCTTCCCCTAAACTATTATTTTTCTCAACGTGAATACAATTATTTATGGCCTAGATTGCAGCGACTTATTTCCCGACTTCCCCTACCTATTTTCGTTAAGATACGACCATTAATAACAAATATTTGAGAACTAAGTTTTAAGCCTTCCCCTAAACTACCATTTCACTCAGCGTGAGTAAAATTATTCATGGCCTAGATTATAGATACTTATTCTCCGACTTTGTATATCGATGTTTTTCATTAAGATACGACCACCAATAACATAAATATTTGAGAATTAAATTTTAGGCCTTCCCCTAAACTACCATTTCAGTTAGCGTGAATAAAATTATTTATGGCCTAGCTAGATTGTAGCGACTTAATCCCTGACTTTGCATACGGATTTTCATTAAATTCTCTTCAGCCGTTTTCTCGTGATGATTGTACATACATGCACGTAGACAGACAGACAGACAGACAGACAGACAGACAGACAGACAGACAGACAGACAGACAGACAGACAGACAGACAGACAGACAGACAGACAGACAGACAGACAGACAGACAGACAGACAGACAGACAGACAGACAGACATTACGGAAAAGTAAAATGTGCATTTCCTTGTTACTGAGGGCACGACTGATACAGAAATACCATCCTTTTTAAATTCTGAGCAATGTACAGACAAAACTCTTAATCAGTTTACTGGCTAGGGTTACTTTTTCTCCCGGACTCCTACGTCTACCACTTCGGTGTCCTGGAGGGTGAGACTTTGGGTCGGAGGAATACAACTGGAGCGGAGGACCAGTACCTAGACAGGCGGCCTCACCTGCTATGCTGAACAGGGGCCTTATAGGGTAAGAAGATCGGAAGGGATAGACAAGGAACGGCGAAGGAAACGGCCCAGGCCTTATTTAGGTACCATCCCGGCATTTGCCTGGAGGAGAAGTGGTAGAAACCTCGGCTGAGGGTGGCTGAAAGGGAATCGAACCCCCTCTACTTAGTTGACCTCTCGAGGCTGAGTGGACCCCGTTCCAGCCCTCGTACAACTTTTCAAATTTCATGGCAGAGCCGTGTATCGAACCAGGGCCTCTGGGGTGACAGCTAATCACACTAACCACTACACCACAGATTCGGACAGATGATTCATTAATTGATAAATTTCTTTTCTGAAAATCTTTTAGTTTTCAAAAATCCCACAAAGGCCCTTCGGCCTTTTACGCTGTCCAAACCGAACGCGTGAAGGTTATGAGGTGACGATAGTCATCTTGGCCATTATTCTTGGCTTTCTAGACTGGACCCACCATCTCCCAGTCAGACAGCCCCTCAATTGTAATCATGTAGGGTGAGTGGACCTGTAACCAGCCCTCAGGTCCACGTAAATAATCCCTGACCTGACCGGGACTCGAGCCCGGCGCCTCCGGGTAAGGGGCAGACTCCTACACAGCTGGGCTGGCTACTATTGCTTTCAAAGCGACGTACTAATGTTGAATTAAAATCTAACACAAACATGAACAGTCAATTTACTAAAATGTCCGGCTCCATGGCTAAATGGTTAGCGTGCTGGCCTTTGGTCACAGGGGTCCCGGGTTCGATTCCAGGCAGGGTCTGGAATTTTAACCATCATTGGTTGATCTCGCTGACACGGGAGTTGGGTGTATGTGTTGTCTTAATCCTCATCACGACGCGCAGGTCGCCTAGGGACGTCGAATCAAAAGACCTGCACCTGGCGAGCCAAACTTGTCCTCGGACACTCCCAGCATCAAAATCCATACGCCATTCCATTTTTTTTTTACTTTACTAAAATAAGAAAGAGAGAGAGAGAGAGATCACAAATAAGCCTTTCCTCTTGGTTCATTACCATTGAACTGTCGATCAATATTGTATAATATGTAAGCTTGCTAGGTGTCCTGAGTTATATGGGATTTCCCGTATTTGAAGGTATGAAGTACTGTACCGTCTTAACAGCATACGGGACGCTCTTTTTTTCCATATTTAAAACTATGTACACGTTGACAAAAATAAAATTATAATAATTAACTGTCAATCACTGGATGAATGAAATTTTCTGCCATGCCGTAGTTTCTTCAAGCCAACAGCAATTATCAATTTAAGTTAATTTTCGTTGACATTCTGATCTTCAAAATACGCAATGTATGACATTTATAACGATGCTCACTGTATTATTAAATTTATTTGAATTATGCTACTTTAAAAAAGGAATATTATTGGGAAAAATACTAAGCACTGTACTTCAACACAGAAGTTGGTATTGTTGGTGGAGCAGCTAAAGGATTCAAACTTATCGGCGAAACACTTGTCACACATACAGTACAGTACAATACAATGCACACACCACATATTTTATATGCAATGTTATATATACCGGGAGGTACACCTCTACGCCGCACATTTAAATCTTGCGCCTTAAAGAACTCCTCTACAGGAGAAACCGTGAACTTGAAACTGGACCAACTTATAAATTTTCACTGAAGATGGCACCACTAAAATTTGTTATTGTGAACTGTGTGAATTTCTACTTGTTTTTGTTTTCCATTCATCAGGAAGCTTGAACATTCTCTCATAGATGTCACTACTAACAAACTTTGATCATGCACCCTGGTGCGAAGTGAAGGAACCCTTTTGAAGAAATTTTGTATTCATAAGTTTTCTCCTTACTAAATTTTGTTCATTCATCTTTTGGTTGGCAATATTTATCTTTTCTTTCCGCCAGTTTTGAATTTAGCACATTAAGAATTTCTGTAATTAATTTTCAACCAATCCCATATTTCTTCTTCGATTTTGAGTGTAACTTTTGATTTTAACCAATAAAACTCTGTGGGTGTGTCTTGATTATTCATGAAAGGTCTCGAACTTTCCCCGAGGGTTTATAAACTGCGGATTTTCACGTCTCTTGGCCATTTGATCAACATCTAACTAAGTGTGTGTGTCACGCAGGGGGCGGGAGGCGCCTCTTTCATCCGTCAGCAGTTCTTCAGCAAGGTATGCCCACTTAACATCTTCACTTTTGCTAGCTCCGCAGTTACCCGAGGGAAAGGTTCGAAACTGTATTATGTAACCAACTTCTTGAAATGTAATTCTCCGTTTGGCTCATGTAAAAATTTCATAAATCTTTAGCAGTAACCCGGGGATAGAGAGTGATATACCCTTTCGAGCTCCCCTTCATCGTGGTTTGAGGTACCGCATTTGTTTCTGCAATGTATTAAAGTGATTTCCATCCGCGCTACCTCAGTAGATTGAGATTAGCTCCTGTGTCGTTGGCCAAGTGCCCTATAGGTTTTTTTATACATTTTTTCACGGAGCTCAATCTACGACTCCATTCCTGCTGTACTCGGGCCGTTTATTGAACCTGATCTTTTTTACTAAGGCCCCGTAGATTGGGTACTAGATACCCCCGTGTAATAAGATGGCTTTTGTAAATAGTGCCTTGTAAGGCCAGTGATTATTGGATTTTCATTCTGTGTTGCCTGGAATAGGCTTGAGAACTGAGAGAGCTTGAGCTCTTTTTCAAGTGTTGTAAAATTGCCTCTGGGAGGCGTGATATTGCAATTTTGGGAGCAAGTGCTCCAGGTATTGGAGGATTTCTGCCCTTTGAACAAATTGATGCTTTCGTAAAGTTGAGCCAGGAGCTCAAAATTGTCAGACTAGGGGCTTGTAGCCCAAAAGTATTAAAATTCTGAAGTCTTGGATCTTCTAAGTCTTGTTTCTAAATTGCTATGTCATTGTTCTTTCTCTAAGTTGTTTAAATTTTGTTGTTTCAAGAAAATATAACCTTTGTTAAAATTTTAATTAACTGTGACTTTGTAGTTAGACCCATTCATCCCGGCACCTTCTTTCACCTCTGCTGACCCACGGGTAGCCGCGTAACATTATATATAAGAATGTCTGAATCTCAGTTATAAATATAACCACTAAAATTACTCTGCTAAGAATATTTCCACTATACAATACTGATTCGTATAAAATGCTTAGAAAAGTAAAAGAAATCCAGAAGAATACCTCGCGGCCCGGCAGTTGAGAAACAATGCATGCGGTATTGAGCTCCACGAAATACACACGGTATGCAACTCTCAACACAGTGGGGTGGAGCGGGGAGCGTCATATACTTCAGGCGAACTCCTAATCAGAGATCATGACACTCACTTTGTTGAACTGTCCAGGGAGTTCCTAAGACTTTCCGTTCTTTCCACAGGAGCACATCTGAGCATTCCATGCGCTATCGTGGTCCTCTAAAGGTGACTTTTGAATGTGTCTCCGTGAAGGTCGGTCTTGATCAGTACAAATTACTAAGTATAGTAGTAAAAATTATTTTGGGGCGAAACATGGGGATTGCTAGGAGAAAGGAAGCGACCATGGCCATAATTAAGGTACAGCTCCAGCATTTTTCTGGTGTGAAAACGGGAAACCACGGAAAACCATCTTCAGGGCTGCCGACACTGATGTTCGAACCCACTATCTCCCGAATGTAAACTGATAGCTACGTGATCCAAACCGCACAGACACTTGCTCGGCTCATTCGTTGACAAGAAATGTAGGAAAGGCTTTAAATCAGGATACGGAGAAGTCTGAAGTCAGTAAGCGAATGTTTAATCTTCAGTATCACGCTATGAATAGCACAAACTTTCAATAGCAGCACATTTCCTCATTGTACTGGTAACGAATTATTAGTTCTTCCACATAGAATAAGTAAAAATTACAAATGGTAATCAAAGTGGTTTCATAGTCGAGGTCGGACTTGTTTCTCTACTGAGGACGCGGAGGAAATTCTTCGCGTGCCGGGCTGAGTGGCTCAGACGGTTGAGACACTGGCCTTCTGACCCCAACTTGGCAGGTTCGATCCTGGCTCAGTCCAGTAGTATTTGAAGGTGCTCAAATACGTCAGCCTAGTGATGGGCAACGCTCTCGCTCGAGACTAACGTCACAGATCTCGAGACTCTCGCGAGAATCTCGAGACCGATTCTCCTGTGCTGCGAGCTGTGCGGCGTCCCAGTAACTACGAGTGTAAACTTGATAGTATATCATCAGCAGTTATTTCGTGAAATAACGTTCTCATACGAAAACGTGTGAGCCAATAGATTTTGTGAAAAGCCTGGAAGAGTACTGCATGTTCTACTATGAATCCCTTAATACAGGGCCTCTCAGGGTGCATGCGCGTGGTGCATGCACTGTGCACGGTGCAAGAGACGACTTGGCTTGGTTGACCAGAGTGCAGACCCCCCACTCCTCGATTTGGAGCAATAGCGCTTACTCTCTCTTTCCTCACGCCTGTCTCGCTCGCTCCGCCTGTCTCCCTCTGCCCCACTTGCGCCGTAGCGCTCCAAATCCAGGCTGACTTGAGCCGAGCATAGGCGAGTTGAGCCGAGCTTAGCCGAGTAGCCCAGGAACGAAGCGTTGATCCGAGCCATGCCGAGCGGCAGCGATGCACAGTGCACGGAGCTCTTGCGCCTCTATCTGCACGCGTGAGATTTTGGGCGTTTGAGAGGCCCTGCCTTAATACCAATAACGAAAGTGAAAACAGAATGCCAGTATCTTAAACTGTCCACGACTTATTTCAGGTGGACATCTTAGCTGAATAACTCTGTATAATTTGTAGATAGGATGTACACCTTCTTGGATACTAGAGAAGTTGTATTATTCGAACTTGAGACGGGGAAAGATGTACTTTGCTACATATGCAACCACCATTACCCAACGTGTAATCTAAAATACCCGAGTTTGCTCCAATTCTTTCGAAACGGTTGATGGGAAACGCTCTCGAGACCGATTCTCCTGTGCTTCGAGCTGCGCGACGTTCCAGTAACTACGAGTGTAAGTTTGGTAGTATATCATCAGCAGTTCTCATATGGAAACGTGTGTGTGGCGCACTGCCTGCTCGATCTGCATCCGATGGCTGCTTATACTGCCTGCTCATTCCATATTCAAACGTGTAATACGACTTACAAACAATCCGCCGCTAGATGGCAGCATCAGACGTACCCAGTTATCGCGTGAATACAGCTAGATAAGCCTACAAGCGAAATTTTAAATCTGAAAATAACAGAAAAATTAAAGAATTGTACGTATAAAGTGGTGCTTTAGAGAGTGATAGCTTCAGGACTTTTCGAGAAAGAGGTTTCGACGAACAAGAAAACCTGGAAACTTTGTATGGTACTTCCCTACATTACTAAGTAGAGGTTTCACGAATCTGGCCACCACAGTTTCTGACAGAAGTTCCTGGTGCTTATTGTTACTAAACCGCTTTAAAATCTTACACAGGCACAAAGAGGGTAGAACATAGTTTTTTATAGTCTGGAGCAGACTTGTAGATTTCTTGCAGTACGGTAGAGCCGCCTCAACAAATTTCTGTAGCCGCATAATTAGGCCAATAAATCGTTGCTGGCGATAGCGCAGTTCATCAATGGGAATGCATTAACTGAGGTGGAAACGTTATTCAAGCACGTGCTGCATTGTTTTTCTTCGATTACATGCACTAAATAACCACCCACTAATGCATGGGAAGCAGTTTCCAAAGTGACATACACTGACTAGGGGGCACACGAACATCTTCCAATAAATCAAGTACATACTCAGCGGGCATCACTGGTTCTGTTTCGTCAAGTCCGGGGAGGATACTGAGGCAGAAAATTTTGAATTTTGTTTGTGGATAACGTTAGCACCATCGGTGAACGTTAAAATACCGGATTTCAGAATTCTCTTTAATGAATTTTGAGCAGCCCGGGAGTCAGTCATGTCATTGCACCCTTCTCCCATTCTTACAGATCTAAACATGGCTTCAACTGGATCTCCTGAAAAGGCCCGTGTCCTGGAATGAAATACCACGGCATTCTGGTTTCCTTTCTTTGATTTGCAGAAAGGCACGCAGCAGTAAACCATTTTCACTGGAAACAAGCATAGGTGCCCATATGACAGTTTGTAGGGGGAAGGGGGTGGGGGCTAGACCTGAGGATACGTAGTATTTTTAATATTTTGGAAGATGAATGGTGACTTGTATTCCGCAGTTGACTAACACCCAGGGTATTCCCTGCATGTTGATGGGGGGCGGTACTACCACTTGTAGTAATACCGACTTCTAAATCATTTTCTTGAAAGATAAACACCTGACTACATTCGTTTTTTTCCTTTACCTGTGAGCTAGAGGGGAGCCGCGGCCCTCCCTTGCCCCCGGGTATGGGCGCTCTTGGAAACAACTACAGTACTACCCTATTTCCCGCTATTTCATTCCGATAAGTCTGGAGCCGGTTGGTGCTGCCACCTGCTGTGGGTATTTGTAAACGGAGTGTTTCATTTAGTGCCGTGTTAAAATGTTGTAATGAGCAGGCAGTATAAGTAGCCATCGGATGCAGATCGAGCAGGCAGTGGTGTGGCGATAAATTTTGTCAAAAGCCTAGGAAAGCACTGCATGTTGAACTATGAGCTCCTTATTACCATTAACGAAGGTGGAAACAGAAAGTTAGTATCTTAAACTGTTCGCGAGTTATTTAAAGTGGACTTATTAGCTGAATAACCTGTATTATTTGTTAATAACTGCAGATATGATGTACACCTACCTGGATACCTCGCAACTGTTGTCGACAGGGTACCTGCCGTAGGTGTTCTGTGACGATTCCCCTTGATTGATATGTGTTTTTAAATGCCGGATCATCCCAGAAATATTTCTGCAGAAGTATTTTACTTCATTTGAACAAAAAACACAGACGGCTGTGCTATGTGGCATCTCTTCAAAATATCCGACATCTACGACTTACATTGCGTTTCGGACATCGTCTTCAAGTTGTCGCGTACAATTAGACACAATAATTACACATTGCACAGTCATATACCGAAGTACCTAGTTATGTTGCGAATATTCTATAACACTGTAAGGAATGGTTTCCTTTGTCACCAAAATATCGGTAAACACAAGCAGTGGTCATATGATATTGAATGTGGGGTCTGATAACGATGTATACCTACCTGTCGAAAGAATTGGAGCAAACTTAAGCATTTTAGATTACACATTCTACTCACACACAATGGTGGTTGCATATGCAGCGAGGAGCATCTTGCCTCGTCTCGAATTCGGATAATGCACGCCTCTAGTATCCATGTAGGTGTACCTACAGTAGCCGTCAGTTTCTGTACTTAGCCTATTCATTCGTGTACTTACCGCTGCATACATTGCCAGAATGCGTATCCTTTACAACTATGTGATGCTGCGTCAAAATAGACCTCAGTAGAAATGAACTTCCTAGTCGCTTGTTAACACGTGTTTAGGGAATGGAGAGGCGCGCGGTTTGGTATTCGCATACTCGGCACAAACAACATTCAGCTCCGTTTACCTGTAGGCCTACGACACGCTGCTCGCCACACAATGCGCGGACAACGCTCTCGAGATCTTTCAAAATGCATCGCAAGAAATAGTGCCTGCGCTATTCTCGAGAAATGAGACTTCGTCTCAGACTGCTCATCACTACGTCAGCGTCGTGTCGGTAGGTTTACTGGCACGTAAAAGAACTCCTGCGGGACTAAATTTCGGTACCTCGGCGTCTCCGGAAACCGTAAAAGTAGTTAGTGAGACGTAAAGTCAATACCATTAATTAACTGAATTCGCGAAATGTAAATAATTACTGCAGTTCTTTGACATGGCGAAAACCTAGAACATTGTCTATTTTTTTCTCGCTGTAAAACATACTATCAGGGTGAGAACAGGAAATGCCCCAACTAAAAAATTTATGCATTCAAAATTATTATCTATATATTTAAAACACTAGGCTGAATTTTGTAACCTCGATTTTGAGTAAACGGCTGAACCGACTGATATTGCAAAGCATTCTGACGAAAGCTCCTGGCCTGTAGATTTTCAGAGTGTCTTTTAAAGCATAAACATTTCTTGTAGTATATTTTTAAATTATTAAAGAAAAATGTAGCATTCTGATTGGCCAAAGCGCTCGCCAGTACTTCAAGGCCACCTGCTGGTCCACTGCCGGCCAGGTGCGTTACGGGAATTCTAAAGGACGCAAATGCATGCATGTACGCATGCACAGTCTGGGTGACGTCTCCTCACTGTAGTCTACATAACTGAGCACTCAGTCATGGACTCGTTTGTCGAGAGTATTTCACGTTGACTACACAAACATCCATCATCATCATTTTCCAGCTCCAGTTTCTCGGGTGCGGTGTAAAATCGCATGCCATTTCTTTCTGTCAGAGTAGAGTCTTTGTTCTTCTACATCTTCCCATTTCAAATTTTGGCCTTCCTACTGGTCTTTCTTTCCTCTCACTTCTCTGTCACAAACATGGTCCACCTAATTTACATGGCAACACGAAGGATTGTACCTATATTCATCATCATCAGCCGTATTACTCATTACTGAGTGTCGTGACCCCATTGTTTTGCAGTGGCGGCTGGTGCAGAAAATCAGTTGTGTGCTGTAACCCATCCCCACTCCAAAAAATAAAAATATTTAGAAACATACCGGTATGTGGTTTTCAAGAGGCTCTCCACTGAGTTTTCCACACTGAACAAACACGCAAACAACCCCAACACATATACACATTCCTCATAAAAAAACTATAAAACTATATAATTAAACACACAATAACACATGCAATGGCAAAATATTCACGATCTCAAACACTTGGTGTGAGCGCGCAAAAACAGAACTTCCCAATGTTACCAACATCATTGAAATAAAACCAGCAACGTCGTAATGCAAAATTATATGTTATGTTTTTATAGTGTCATTTATAAGCTAGACATATTAATTAAAGAAAATCACAATATCATGTCCTTATTTTGACAACATAAAAAGTACAATTTTTATAGTTCATCGATTTACAAATGTGACTATGGAATAGGCAAGTTGGTAGTATTCTATCCTCTTTGGTATTAAAAGACCTGGCGCGAACAGCTTTATAGTATTTCGTTTTCCCGTTTGCTTTGAGCGACCCTCTCTTAAATACTACCGCTGAGTCAAGAGCGTGCCAGCTGCCACGTTCTCATATCGTTCGCAATGCAAGTGTGCCTAGTGCAAGTGCTGCCTATCTGTGGTCGAACGAAGAATCGCTGTGAAGTGAAGTCTTCGCCTTGGCTGTTGTTTCCACAGCCTGTCGGAACCGCTCGGAACACATTCTCTTTGTATCGGAAAAGTTCGGCACGCATGCGCAAAAGGCAGAGTTCCTGGTTTCTGTGAGCTGTGATCGCACAGCACCCGGCGTGGAGCGCACCAGTAGTTACCTGGTTGTGAGGGGGGTTGAATAATGTCCTGTTCTTTGGCTGACGTCTTTTTCAATGCACTGTACAGTACAGTATTTGATCGTAGATAATATTTTTAAACTAATTTAATTTTCCCAATAGGCAATGTGCTGCAGCACTTCAGCACATAAGGTACGGCCGCCCCTGTTGTTTTGTCTGTAGAGAGTTACATGCTTCACAAAGTGTCGCCATTTAACTCGATCTTCAGATTTTCTTAGGACGTTCTGAAGTGGACAAGGAACTGAAGTATTCTTTCATGACACGTGTAGAGAGACGTTTCATTATCTTCAGCTCTTTAATGATGGACTCATTTGTTCTCTTTTCTGTCCAAGCTACACGTAGCATTCCACGCCAACACCACATCTCAAAGACATCGATGCCGCATTTGTTTTTAGCCTTGACGGTCCATGTCTCACAACCGTAAAAGAACACGGAAAATACTAGTGCTTCAACCAACCGAATCATCGTGATTTTGGATATTGCCCTGTTTTGCCAGATCTTAGTTTACTCATTGCTGTACGTCCCAAGACAATACGCCTCTTAATCTCTTTATCGCAATTTCCTGTGTCACTTATACATGACCCAAGGTATACTAGGTCATTAACCAACTCCAGTCCCCTTAATCGAGCTGTGAGGTGCACTTGATTTCCATGATCAATGATCGTGAGTTTGGTCTTCTTCAAATTGATTTCTAATCCGTAAATGAGACTTGCATCCTTTACTCTTGCAAGAAAATCTGCAAGCTCATCTTGACTACTGGCAATGAGTGTGGTGTCGTCAGCAAAACGCAAGTTGTTGATTTTTCGTCCAGCAATTGAGATACCACCAGACCAACCATCAAGCGCTCTCTTCATGGTGTGCTCGGCATAGATATTGTATAGCTGGGGAGACAGTACACAGCCTTGTCTTACTCCTTTCATTGATATTATGTGTTTTTAAATGCCGGATCATTCCAGAAGTATTTCTGCCGACCTAGGTGAAAGAAATCGCTTATCTAGAGCAGTTTCGTACTGTTTATATCAAAACGAAGAACGTAATCGTGAGCTGCGTTTGTACACTGTTGCAAAAATTGTTGCTGACTGAGATAATTATAAGGATTTTTATTATTGGTGATCAGTCTTATCGTCTTCCCTTCAAAACACCAACGTGAGTATGAAAGTCTCATGTCTCTGAGCAGTGAATATACTGATTATGATGATTATTATTAATTACACACAACTCATCACACTACTAACCACCGCAGGAGCACGCAAAAACAGCTTTGTCCAGTCCGTGCGTCCGTTATACTTAGTACGTTTACATTCAAGATTCAGATCGATCTGAGTACACTTTCCGTAGTGAAAATGCCATGTAAACGGGGACTCAGTTCGGATTGAGTCTCAAGGTCGATACGGTAAAATATGGGATCGTATCGTACTCGGTTCGAATCGAGTTTCATGTAAACGCGGATCATACTGATAGTATTGAAAACGACTGCGCACACACTCCCATGTTTGTTCTGCCGAAATAACAAATATAATATGCCAATAAATATATTTACCTGTATAAATGATCAACAACTGCCATCATATTATAAGACGGCCATCCCTTGCGATTAACAAAACCACGATAACCTTCTGTTGGTGGTAAAATTGGAATGTGCATTCCATCTATTGCATCAATTACATTTGGAATACCACACATACTTTCAAAACTGAAAGTTATCTCCTGGAATTATACTGCATTTGGCGTTTTTAAAAACTAAGAGGTGACATCGATTTTACTGCAATTCTGCATCGTTCGTATACGTCGATACTGCGTGGCGGATTCATTACGATACTCAAATACCAGTACTGCATGTAAAAGGGGATCGTATTCAATACGGTAAGTGTACTCAAATCGATCTCAATCCCCAAGTAAACGTGCTAACTGTACCGGAATCGTCTCCGGAATTTCCCACCGGAGAACCATCAGGCACTGATAGGTTTCTAATTTCAGTCAACTCTGAGTAATCATAAAATTAAATCATTAAATGACCACTCCACTAATTGCTGGCGAAGGATTGCCCTAGCCTGCAATCCATTCTGTACTTACCGGATTTCACAGAATTAAGAAGTAACATATCAGCGAAGTTAAACGATTAAAAATGGCAGGCATTAGAGTTGGGTCGTTCATGAACTAACTAGTTCATTTGAACGACTCGTTTATTTGAACTAGTACGAGTTCGTTCAAATATTTTGAACGGGTCATTCACACGAGCATACATGTTAGAGGACGAAGACCAAAGCAAGCACCATCTACTGTAAAATGTACGTACTAACTCGCGCCGCTCTTTGGCTAAGATTGCTCATAATAAACTACCTCGTTCATTTAAAATACCTCATTCATTTGAACGACTTCGTTCATGAACGATGTGCCGCGAGAGGATTTCCCTTGAAGACAGCACAAATGAACTACCTCGTTCATTTGAACGATTTCGTTCCTTGAACGAAGTGCCGCGAGAGTTGTTTTCATGAAGGCAGCACAAATTAACTACGTCGTTCATTTGAATAACAAAATAAGCTTGCACGCGAATGGCCAATGACGTACTCTGTTGTTAATGATCACATGACAGCACATCTCCTCACACACACTTCTTAACTGGGGGGTGGGGAGTTACAGAAAATTAGAAAGCTTATCTATCTCTCCGTCTCTCGTAGATACTAGACTGGCGGCGGCATTCGGTAGCTGTTTTTCTGCTCGTGCTCATAATAAGATAAACTTTCTTTCTTTCTAATCTGCTTACCCTCCAGGGTTGGGCTTTTCCTGAAGACTCAGCGAGGGATCCCACCTCTACCGCCTCAAGGGCAGTGTGCTGGAGCTTCAGACTCTGGGTTGGGGATACAACTGGGGAGGATGACCAGTACCTCGCCCAGGCGGCCTCACCTGCTATGCTGAACAGGGGCCTTGGTGGGGGATGGGGAGATTGGGAGGGATAGACAAGGAAGAGGGGAAAAACGGCCGTGGCCTTAAGTTAGGTACCATCCCGGCATTTGCCTGGAGGAGAATTGGGAAACCACGGAAAACCATTTCCAGGATGGCTGAGGTGGAAATCGAATCCACCACTACTCAGTTGACCTCCCGAGGCTGAGTGGACCCCGATCCAGCCCTCGTACTACTTTTCAAATTTCGTGGCAGAGCCGGGAATCGAACCCAGACCTCCGGGGGTGGCAGCTAATCACACTAACCACTACACTACAGAGGCGGACCATTATTATTATTATTATTATTATTATTATTATTATTATTATATTGATTCCTTATGCCCAACTAAGGAGCGCGTGTGAACTTATTTAGCACAACGTTTCTTCTTCCCAAATCTCTTCATCGTTTCCAGTTGTTGAGATTTTTTATTATTATTATTATTATTATTATTATTATTATTATTATATTATTATTATTATTATTATTATTATTATTATTATTATTATTATTATTATTATTATTATTGTCCGGCTCCATGGTTCAATGGTTAGCGTGCTGGCCTTTGGCCACAGGGGTCCCGGGTTTGATTCCCGGTAGGGTCTGGAATTTTAACCATCATTGGTTAATTTCGGAGGCACGAGGGTTGGATGTATGTGTCGTCTTCATCATCATTTGATCCCCATCACGACGCGCAGGTCGCCTACAAGTGTCAAATCAAAAGACCTGCACCTGGTGAGCCGAACATGGCCTCGGACACTCCCGGTACTAAAAGCCATACGCCATTTCATCATTATTATTATTATTATTATTATTATTATTATTATTATTATTATTATTATTATTATTATTATTGCTATTGGCTTTACGTCGCACCGACACAGATATGTCTTATGGCGACGATGGGACAGGAAAGGGCTAGGGCTGAGAAGGAAGCGGCCGTCGCCTTAATTAATGCCCGGTGTGAAAATGGGAAACCACGGAAAACCATCTTCAGAGCTGCCGACAGTGGGGTTCGAACCTACTATCTCCCGAATACTGGATACTGGCCGCACTTAAGCGACTGCAGCTATCGAGCTTGGTATTATTATTATTAATGTTGAAACTGAACATGTTTGACTTGTGATATTTTAAATTTATTATTTGTGGTGCGGGCTACACCCTAGTCAGCGTACTCCAAAATCCCGCCTCTTTAGTTATTCAGTAGCTCCGCGATACCTGTATAGTTTCCTGTATATCTGTCTGGCCATCAGGCTGGCTGGCTGACGTAGCCTGTCATGAGAATAATTTTATAAAAATAGTATAAGAAAACCAATCACTTTCTGTGAAATATAGGCTGTTCTGCTGTTAAATCATTTCCTAGAAAACTTTACGCTTGCCTTTTACTATTGATTCGTCTATACAGAGACTTATTTCGGAGGCCACGACGACAGCTGACATGAGGTGACTGGTGCTTTGACCTTCGTCCGGGTATCGATCCCAGTTTGGAGACGCAATGAAGCCCAAGGCCATAAAGAATACTTTTTAAAATCGACGTTCTTATTTTAAGTACAGACCTTCTCCATTATGCCTGCTTTGACAGTTTATCCTCTTGTTTAGAATTCCCTTTCTTACACTGTAGATATAATTTTTCGTTGTTTTCGGTTCGCTTTAGGGATATGAAGCGAACCGAGGAACTTGGATGCGTGGTTCGGGACCGCATATCTGTTAGCTTGCGTTCGAGATATGGTAGGTTCGAACCCTACTGTTTGGCAGCGCTGAAGATGCTTTTCTGTGGTTTCCCATCTTCACGCCAGGCAAATGCTAGAGCTGTATTTAAATTATCGTTAGAGTCGTTTCCTTCCCGCCAGCCCCGTGGTGTAGGGGTAGTGTGCCTGCCTCTCGCCTGGAGGCCCCGGGTTCGATTTTCGGCCAGGTCAGGGATTTTCTCTCGACGTGAGGGCTGGTTCGAGGTCCACTCAGCCTACGTGATTAGAATTGAGGAGCTATTTGACGGTGAGATGGCGGACCCGGTCTCGAAAGCCCAGAATAACGGCCGAGAGGATGCGTCGTGCTGACCACACGACCCCTCGTAATCTGCAGGCCTTTGGGCTGAGCAGCGGTCGCTGGTCAGGCCAAGGGCGTTACGTGCCGTGGGGTTTGGTTTGGTTTGGTTTGGTTTTGGTTCGCTTCCTTCCCAGTCCTATCCCACTCTAGCCACAAGACCTGTGTGAGTCTATGCGTCGTAAAACATTAGCAAGGATTTGTGACGGATCTAACTGAATATCTTAGAAATAAAAATTACGAATTTTTCCGCTGTACAATACATTACGAAAATAACTTTGACTAAAATAAAAAAGGAATATATTGTACCCGGATGAGATAGCCCATAGGTATCATGATTTGATATTATAAAATATGTTAAGGCATATGATAATATTGGAACATACACATTGTCATTCTGACAGAGACCAAGAGATTTCAACATGGTCAGACGTGCTCCCGAAAATCTGTCGCCAAGAGTTAAGCCTGTCATAATGGGTAGTATTATTTCCGTGTCAAAAGCTAAGAGGATTAAATCTAGAACTCAGAACAACAGTTCTAATTGCAACAAGGAAGTGAGAGAGCATTTATTCTTGAACAAGAACCTTTCCTTGTGTCACAAATACGAAGAATATTTCACAATAGAGTTTCCCACGCCTCGAGGCATTTTGTTGTTAAGTTGTCAGAGGAAGATATTTAAACGAACGGCTGCAGTGTTAGCCAATGGCAAAATTAGTATAGGACTCGCAGATGCGCCAACATAACCGAAGTCAAAATGTACTCCAGTTATCTCCAGTAATAATAATAATTAAAATATTCCAACCACCGAATTGAACAGATGGGATTTTTGTGATATCATCCCCATGTTGATTAATTGTAATCTTGATGATTTACAATATAGAATTCTAGGAAAAGGCCTATTGGTCAGCGATATCTCACCAGCATAGACGCCGACTTAGCGCGCGAAAAATGGAGGACAGAAATCAAGTAATATCTCCGTGATCGCCGAACGATATGAGATCAGAATACGGCACAGTGAATGTGTATCTCCAGTTTATTAAGTGGGATAAATTAAGAGATCCAAATCCACCTGGAAGTGCCGACTTAGGATAACGAAACCCCCTCCCTCTGGTATGACCGCGGATGACCTCGGTGGGAAACCATATCGTCCATAAATAACCAGCAGTTGGACCTCACATCACTAGTTGTTACCTGTTGTTGCCAGTCACCAGTCGTTCAGTCGCACCAGTCGTATCAGTCGTATGAAGTAGTTGAGACTCTGACAAGTTGACTCTGTAAGTCAGTACCTCGGGACGCATTCGAAGTCAGTTAGAGCTGAAAGTACGTGAGTTGTTATGAGAATGAAGACGAACAGTGAGATTATTCATAGTACCGAGTGCAAATAATCAGTACAACTGTATGTTGAATTTAATACGTTTCTAAAAGGGTTCAAGTGATTGAATATAAATAACGGAACGCCGATAGTACTTTTGAAAGGCAGTGTGCGGAGCCTGAAGTAAATATTTCAAGATAGACGGTGATACAATTATCCGAGCAGGGAACTGTAGGAGCGAAGCGATCACGAGACGGCCTAGAATACATCGGGAAGTGCCGGTTGACTAACGCGATAACCGCCGGGTCGACTAAAACGACACATCGTCGTAAGTGTCATGACTTGTGGTTCGGGTTCAAGAATGAATATAATGGTGAAAGTGTAATGGGTCTTTAGGCACCTATAAGTGTTGTTTTTGTATAAATCATTGTAAATTCTTTAGTAAGGTGTTAATCATGGGTAATCGCCCAGAAGTGTTTTGTTGTGTTAATATTATAAAGTGCGACATGATGCACGAGTAAACCAATATGGGGCCATGAGGCTTCTCCATCGCCACGAGACAGTGGAATTCTACACAGGAATGAGTACACTAATTTGATATATTTGGGGATGTTATCGCGACAAAACGGGACTCAGGGTAAATTAATCATGGTTACTTAACGTAACACATGGATCGCTTCCCGAATCCATGATTTATTTAAGATAGACGGACGAACTAATTTACATTAACGTAATTATGGGTTAGACTAATTAATTAAATATTTGTTTGTTGTATATAATATAAATATGGGATATTTCTTTCAATTAATGCATGCTGTTTGTGAATACTTTGATTTAAGTTCATTTCAAGTGTTTGATGTTTCTTTTATGCTAATCCAGTTTAATTTGATGTTTCAATCACCACGGTGATTATTTGTACCTTAGTTAGGCATATTTGTTACCAGACAACCAGATTATGAAAGTGCCAGAGTGTGTAAAATTTGTGTTTGCGTAAGGAAGGTCATGTGAAATAATAATAATACTGCTTTGTGAGTGAGCAAGTTAAAATGAAGGAAATAATAATAATAATAATGCTTTATAAGTTCGCTAGTTAAAATATAATAATAATAATAATAATAATGCTGTGAAAGTTCGCGGGTGAAAGTAATAATCAATGTAGAGATAACATGTGGCGTAAAAGACTTTAATTCGGGAAGTAAATTTTATTTTTACGTAAATTGTTGATTTCACGCTTTTGGACTGTATAATTACCATAACAATGTGTTTAGAAGTGATAGAGGAACGCGTATAGGATGGTCACGTTATGTTGAAAGCCCAGAGTGGTTTGATCCCATTTTTAAGATCGGAAGCCGTGCGAGACGAAAATCCGGCATGAGGTGAGAATTGAGCCGTACTGTTTTTGATGATGAAATAGATAAATCTCGATGCCTAAGACGATGTAAGGTCGATTCCGGTGTTATGAGTGGCAGAATCCACGCACCGAGTTTTAATTATTAAATTACATGTTTGAAGAGTTCCAGTGGGATAAAGGGGAAATCAAATGAAAAGGAAGGAATAAGTTAGCAATCGCAGGCATTGGGTGCATTTGTCCAGCCGCGATGTGCCATGGGATTTGAGATGTGTCTTGGGAGGACATGGTGTCCCCATAAAAATAACGGCAGTACGGAAATGAAGGTTGCGGTTCCGAATACTGTGGTGTCCCGATCGATGTAAATCGGATCATGGTGGTTCATATTGGGACTCAACATATGTGACTAAATTCTAGAGAATTGAAGTAAAAATATAAAACTTTCCATTTTAATAATAATAATAATAATAATAATAATAATAATAATAATAATAATAATAATAATAATAATAATAATCCAAGTGAATCTTGTCTTAAATCAATTGCTTAGTGCCAAAGTAGACCGAAATTGTAAAAGCTTATGCATTAACCATAAATATCGCTAACGGTAGTGTAACACGTGAAATTAAGTTACCATAATAACAATATGAAGAGGAATATTAGGAAGAATTTATTAGATTAATTTTGGAATAATTATGGTGAGATCAATGTAAAATATTAAATCCATGATGAATAAGTGATGCGATAATGATAATCTCCATTGATGAAAATAATAATAATAATAATAATAATAATAATAATAATAATAATAATAATAATAATAATAATAATAATAATAATAAGTTGAAGAAGAAGAAGAAGAAGAACTTGCAATAGTATTTTGAGAATAAGAATTATGATGAAAGGAAATTAAGATATTTAATGGACGATGATTCAGTATTACGAATATGATAAAATAATAATAATAATAATAATAATAATAATAATAATAATAATAATAATAATAATAATTTATGAGACTGATCATTAATCTGTGCGGATTATTTCCGAGGAAAAACGACCCTTCGTTTGAAACGTCGGCAAAGGATAGCGTAAAATCATCCTGGATGATAAATGATAATAATAAAATATAGGATGATAATTGAAATTAATGATAATAAAATAATTGATGGTAATGATATGATAATGATCAGATAAAGAATGATAATGATAATTATTTAATAATCATAGGAAAATATGATAGGGATGTCGTCATGTGTCGAATTGGTCGGAACCACATGTTGGTTTTCCACGTGGGAGATTGTTGGCGGTAGGTGCGGAATAAGCCTCGGTCGGCACATGTCTTCATTGTGCGAGCATAGTCATAAACCTTTCCATACGTCTTGTCGTATTGAGTGACTCATGTCCAACGGAACGCGGAGATGACAGTAAATAGTTACTCTCATGCCCTCGTCTCCGAAAGATCTCCAGCGGTGGAACGTCTCCACTCATACGGATGTGGATTCGATCCCCAGTAACCCATGGGGCGAATTCACCAAATATTTTACACTACCAGAGTAGTGAGGTGAATCCAAGTATTATGTCTTTTCTTTTTCAGGATGGAAATTTCTAAATGTAATAATTGTCATCATGCGCAGTTTGCAAAATAAGTCAATAAATTGCTCCTTATTGCAATTTCAGTAGGAAACAGTTTTCATATATTTTTATTGTAGTTAGTCCAGGATGCCCATGGAATTTAAGTTGCCACTTCCCAGTCCTATTGTGGAGTCTATAATTTGTATCTATGAATGAGCCGCCCCCTCTACCTTAATTTGCATGCCTCGTTCATCCCTGTGTTCATTTGGTGCGCCCATATATATATATATATATATATATATATATATATATATATATATATATATATATATATATATATATAATTGTTTTTGATTATAAATTTTTAACATCTTTTACGAACTGATCACCCCTGAGATTAAAGCTAGTCTGGGACTCAGGAGGTGAGCAGGTGCAATATATATATATATCGCCACCAGTGACAATCGCTCCCATTCCATTAGCTGTTTACACCTGCCCGTGACTCACTGTCCGGCTCCCTCCCCTGAGACAATGACCACGAGAAACTCCACAGGACTATCCATTTCATTCCAAAACTTGCACTTACCTGCTAGGCCCACTTCCTCTCATTATCGCTCCGAGTGTCATAGTGTTCTGGTCATAATTATTTAGAGCATTCTAGTTGTGCTTGATATGGAAGTTTCAACTAACAGTCACGGGAAGCGCAATCACATCTGATGGACTCGCAGAGTTAGTGTAACACTTTCCCCAAATGTAACTGGCCTGACGAACACTTCTGGATTTAAATAGTAAAGAGAACGGCCCCTTCTGGCGGCGATTGTCCATGGTCAACAGCTGGACCGGACTAATGGATTGGGACCGATTGACAGGACACCACCTATGTCTCAGGGTGCATGTGCCAGACCACTGCACGGCGCAAGGTGCAGGACACGACTTCACTAGGTTGACCAGAGTGCAAATCACCACTCCTCTTTCCCTACATCTGTCTTACCCGTTCGGCCTGTCTCTGCCTTCTTCACCTTCCCCGCTTATTCTCCCCTCAATGCGAAAAAGTTTATGGGTGGTGAGCGGAGACACTCTGTTGCATGGGACAATGTTACCGGTGTTAAAACACTCTTCTTTCAATTTGGTTTGAGCAGACAATTTATCTTATCTAGCTCGTCTTTTCCTTTTTTCTTTGCAATTATACCAGGAATGTCTGGAACAAGGGATCGGCTGACAGCAATTCTGAGAGCGTTCTTTAAATTACAATCAGAAATACTCCCACGCAATCTAGTTAATGTACGAGTCAAAACAGAAGAACAGCTTTCACATATGCATGTGAAACCAAACATTCAGATAATCTTAGCTGCTTCTCGATGCAGCTTAGGAAAATCTTCCTTCGACGAATTCTCGTAGAATTCGAGCAAAGTCTTTGTATTAAAAAAAAGAGATCTTTTTGATGATCACGTAATTATTTTCCCACAGATTAAGCATTTGACCTTATCGTCACGACTGAGAAAAAATACGAAAGTTCAGAGTTCGATTGACATGGATTTTTGGAAGTCTTTGCTTTCTTCGAAACAAGTTGCTCCATTAGTATGTTGTTGTCTTGCGCTTCTCTATGTCATTGATAAACAAGCCGTCTATCACCGAGCGCTTCGTCACTCTCATCGCACTACACCATCCGAGTCAAGCCGAGCTGAGCCGAGTCGGACCGATGCACAGTGCATAGAGTCTCTGCGCCTCGGTTTGCACGCATGAGATTTTGGGCGTTTGAGAGGCCCTGCAGTAGTGTCTCGATTAGCCGAGATTACGTGTTATCCGAGACCGACAAAAATAAATATATTGTTATTTATTTTATAATTTGCCTTGCACCAACACAGGTAGGTCTCATGGCGACGATGGGATAGGAAAGGGCTAGGAGTGGGAAGGAAGCGGCCGTGGTCTTAATTAAGGTAGAGCCCCAGCATTTGCCTGGTGCGAAAATGGCAAACCACGGAAAACCATCTCCAGGGTTGCCAACATTGGGGTTCAAACCTACTATCTCCCTGAAGCAAGCTCACAGCTGCGCGCCCCTAACCGCACGGCGAACTTGCTCGGTATGGTACATGCTTAATCTGTGGGAAAATAATTACGTGATCATCAAAAAGATCTCTTTTTTTTTCAATACAAAGACTTTGCTCGAATTCTACGAGAATTCGTCGAAGGAAGATTTTCCTAAGCTGCATCGAGAAGCAGCTAAGATTATGGTAATGTTGTTTCCGGCGGTTGAGTGAGGACGTGTGTGAATAGTGCTCCGGTGTAAATGTGTTATTTTTGCTGATTATGCTGGTTTCCTGACTTGGAGTCGTGTCTACCGATGTAGTAAGTTTCAACGAACAGTAATAACACTAAGTTTCAGTGGTAGATAGCCGTAATACTGGTTTAATTTGTATTCTTTATAAAGGATATTGTATGTAAACATTACGCGGTCAGTGTTGCAAACCCAACGAATTCAAAACACCGGAGTACGTTCTTCACTCTTTGTTCGAGATATCGACTTTGCCTACGCTTGCGATGAGCACCTGTTTGGAGTGTGGAAAATCCGTATCCAGGCAGGATACCACTGCCAAAATACAGTGTTCTAATTGCAGTAAATGGTTTCATTCTAAATGTGTGAATCTCCAAGACAGAGACTTGAAGTTACTCTCATCCAGTGATCATAAATGGAGGTGCAAAGCTTGTCATAGTAAAAAAAGATCGAGCACTGTGAGTGATGAAATGTCAATAGCTGAGATGCCATCTGCTGGTGACATCTATGCACTTCTGGTTACTCTGAAGGAGGATATGACAGCTCTAAGGAAATCAACTACTGATATTGAAAGACAGCTAGATAATTCAATTAATGTCTGCCACGAGAGATTAGATGAGCATCAGAAACTTCTTGATAATCAGCAAGCAATAATAGCAAGACAGCAAACGATAATTGACAATCTGTTATCCGAAAATCAGCGGCTCCAGAAAACAGTACATGACCTTTCGATCCGATGTGATGACAGTGAACAATATTCTAGGGTAAATACTCTTGAAATATATGTTGTTCCCGAGGTTCCCAATGAAAACGTTGTTCAGACCGTCATAAATGTCGCTAGGGCCTTAGATGTTGAGCTTAAAGAGGACATGATTGATGCTTGCCATAGATTAAAAAAGGTCAACAATCGTCCAACTGCAGGTGTTACGGAACCACATTTATTCCATGGACTGCCGTGTCATATCTTACTGGCATATCTATGAACATTACAAGTGACACCACACTGTTTATCTTGTTTGTGTAATCTTTGGTTGTGGTGTAGATCATGGCGTACAATGTATCTCTTGGTCAGTGCAGTGAATTGTAAACTTGTTTTATGTAAATAAAATGGAGCATTTGTGTTAAATTGTGTTAACGTTACATTATAAGCACTTTTCTCAACATCTGGCGACCGTGACAGGACTAGTTTCCGCGTAAATATGGCAGAAGTTACGAAACTGAAAAGTGAACGAACACAATTGCGCCGATTGTTTACACGTGCTGGCAATGACTTTGAACAGAAGTTAAATGCAGAACAACCCACAAGAGAAGAGGTCTCCGCAGGATTCAAGATCTTCGAGGACAAAGCTGAACGATTATTCGTGTTCGATGAAAAAATTCGTGATGTTTGGTACGCCGGAGAGCACGAAGAAGAAGAAGAGATCGCTGCCGAATACGAAATCATGGAGGGATACCGCGAAAGGTGGTTAACCTTAAAGACCAGGTATGAGAATTTTTTGCATGATGACACGCTCAGTGACAATGGGGCAAATAGTACTGCTAGTACTAGTTCTAGTAAATCCAGGAGTAAAGTAAATTTAAGATTGCCTAAATTAGAACTTAAACAGTTCGATGGAGATGTGCGTAACTGGATAGCCTTCTGGGGGCAGTTCAGAAAGATACATGAGGATGACGAAATCGAGGAAGAGGATAAATTCCAATACCTTTGCCAGGCTACTGTACCCGGGACGTCAGCTAGAGAACTCGTGGAAAGTTTCCCACCCTCAGCTTCAAATTATCAGAAAGCTATAGAGCAATTAAAATCGAGGTTTGCAAGAGATGAACTTCTGATTGAGATTTACGTTCGTGAACTCTTGCAATTAGTACTTCAAAAGAGTAGCATGCTAAACGATATAAGTCTACGGAGTCTTTTTGATAAACTGGAGACCCAGTTAAGGGCACTAGAATCACTAGGGGTTACTAGCGATAAATATGCGGCAATGCTCTACCCGCTTGTAGAATCAGCACTACCAGATGACATTTTGAAAGCATGGGAGCGGTCTCGTATGTCGCAGGCATGTAAGAAGGGTGACCAATCTAATTATCTCGAGACACTTTTGAGATTTTTGAGACAAGAGGTAGAAAGTGAAGAACGTCTCCTTCTGGCTCGTTCTAATTTCCTAGGTGGCTGTGGGAGTGCATCGCAAAATAACAAAGAAAAGCTACCGACAGCAGCAGTAATTTTCTCGAGTGAAGAGAAAAGGGGTGATAGGGCATGTAATTGGTGCGATAAAGGGAACCACATGTCTCAAGACTGTTTTAAAGCTAGAGGTCTCACTACAGAGAAAAAACAAGAAGTTTTGAAAAAGAAAGGAGCATGTTTTCATTGCCTCAAGGTGGGCCATAGTGCAAAAAAGTGCAAAGTTGTACTCAAGTGCTTGATTTGTTGCAAGGGGCATCACACTATTATGTGCAAGGGTTTAAAGGATATAATTCCAGTCGATAGCAGCAAGAAAAGTTCAGTTGAGAAAGGAAACGAACCAGGTAGAACAGAGAACTTACTGTCTCATCAAAAGGGTCAGACATTGTTGCAAACTTTGGTAGTTAAAGTGTCAGTGGACAAGGCTGTTAAGTTGGCAAGAGTGTTGCTAGACTCGGGATCTCAAAGATCATACATCACGAAGGACAGTGTTCACAAGCTTGGGCTGAAGAAGATAGGGGAAGAGACGTTAATACATAATCTGCTTGGTGGAGTAGAGACAGGGCGAGAAGTGCATGGTATTTATGAAGTTACTCTTAGAAGTTTAGATGAAAAATTTGAGTGCACCATTCCTATGTTGGACCAACAGAAAATTTCTGAGACACAGCGGTATTACCCAGTGCTTCGAAACCACAACATAATCTTATCAGATGTAGGCTATAATGTTCCTGAGGTAAAGATATTACTTGGGGCAGACGTAATGGGGCAACTGCTAACAGGCTGCAGATTAGTTTTAGATGACACGATGGTTGCTCTCGGAACTAAGCTGGGCTGGACGGTGATGGGGCAGCGTAGAATATTCAGCAACTGCAGTACAGTAACTGACCTCTTTTGTATGGCAGGATTTAATGTAGCTGATTTGTGGCGTCTGGAAGCCATAGGCATTAGCGACCCGGCAGATGTCAAAACCAAAGAAGTTCTAGAAGCAGAGACACTTGAATTCTTCGAGAAGACAGTGAAAGTTGACCAAGAAGGAAGATACGAGGTTTGCCTTCCCTGGAACGAGGGGCACCTGCAGCTGAGGGACAACTACGATCTAGCGGAGAAGAGATTGTTGAGTGTAAGCAAAAGACTAGAAACCATTGGCAAGTTGGAAGAGTATGATGAAATCTTTCGTGAATGGCTGCGGGAGGGCATAGTGGAAATTATACCCTCTGCCAGCAAGAATGATGGTCACTACCTCCCTCACCAGCCAGTAATAAAGGAATCTAGTATGACCACCAAAATTAGGCCTGTGTTCGATGCCTCAGCCCAAGATAAAAGAGGCAAATCACTTAACAGCTGTCTGGAAAAAGGGCCCAATTTGGTGGAATTAATACCCAAGCTGTTGATACAATTCAGAAAACATGCTATTGGAGTGACAGCTGATATCAGAAAGGCATTTTTACAAATCAAGCTAGCCCAAGGTGACAAGGATTTTTTAAGATTTCTTTGGTGGAAGGACTGTCGTAACAAAGAGGTGGCAATCCTCAGGCACTGCAGAGTTGTCTTTGGAGTGTCGTCTAGTCCATTTCTACTGGGTGCGACTATATCACATCACTTGAGACATGCGCCTGAGGAACTGAATAGTACTGCAGAGCGACTCAGAGACTCTTTCTACGTGGACAACTGTGTTACCAGTGTAGCCAATGAAGAACAGTTGCAGAAATTTGTGAGGGAAGCTACTGCACTGATGTCTACAGCACAATTTGATCTTCGCGGATGGATCAGCAGCCCCGTTCATCAAGAAGACAGAGCTGCGATGCAAGATGGAGTTGTTCCAGTCCTGGGTCTCTTATGGGATGTCACTACAGATGAGCTTCTCTGTGATGTCAAAACCATTGCGATGACCACTTGTCGAGTTACCAAGAGGAATCTGTTGTCTGTGGCTCATCGTGTTTTCGACCCAATTGGCTTCACATGTCCGTCTACCTTACTACCAAAGCTGATGTTGCAAGAAACATGGAAACACAAATTTCGATGAGATGAAGAGCTTCCGGATAGCATTACAAGTAAATTCAAGAACTGGGTGGAGCAGATGCAATGGTTAGCTAGATGTCGCCTTCCAAGGAGAATGGTACAAGTGGACTGGGGAGCGGAAGATATCAGTCTTCATGTATTTTGTGATGCGAGCAAACTTGCTTATGCAGCTTGTGTATTCTTAAGGGCAAGGAGAGGCGCAGAGGTATCCGTCCAGTTGGTCCAGGCTAAGGCGAGGATTGCTCCTGTCAAACATGTCACTATACCACGTTTGGAACTGTTGGCAGCAGTCATTGGTACCAGAATTTCTACCCAAGTGAAAGAGGCGTTGGGACTACAACGGTACAGAACATTCTTTTGGAGCGACTCGTCAGTAGCCTTGACTTGGATAAAGCGCGCGGACAACTGGAGTACATTCGTGGGTAACCGTTGTCATGAAATACGACAGTACACCAATACTGAGGATTGGCGCCACCTACCGGGGACTCTGAACGCAGCAGATCTTCCATCAAGGGGATGCAGTCCAAAGGCACTCTTTGAGAGCAAATGGTGGGAAGGACCACGGTGGCTAAAGGATAATCCAGAGCAGTGGCCTTTTTATGAAATTGCCGCACCTGAAGACGAAGTCAATATTGAGAAACGGAAGACAGTTATATCGCGTGTGGCGTGTAGTTCACCTGACTTTTGCTCGCGCCTCTTGTATTTCTCAAGTTATGTCAAGATAGTCAGAATGATTGGTTGGATCATCAGATTTTTCCGCAACCTTACTAAGGCAAAAGAAGCAAGAAGAGGTGAACTCACTGGTGAAGAAATGCAACAAGCCGAGAACACCTTGTTGAGAGTTGTGCAGCAGGAATGCTTTCGAGATCACGAGCAGGAACTTGAGAAGAAAGTCAGGGTATTCAAGGACGAAATGGGAGTTCTGAGGGTTGAAACAAAACTTACCTTTGGGGAAGAAAGTGAAGCATTCACGAAACCCATCTTGCTGCCGTCAAACCATGCCGTCGTGACCAGATTGGTTTGGGACGAACATCATCGGTCACAGCATGCAGGGCTACTGACGCTGTTAGCTAGACTCAGGGAAAGATTCTGGATTCTTGGAGTTAGGAAAGTGGCAAAAAGAGTTATTGCAAGATGTGTCAAATGTAAAAGGTACAAGGCTAGTCCTACAGCACCAGCTTTTGCTCCTTTGCCCAAGGATAGAGTGGGCTCAACAGCAGCTTTCGAGGTCTCGGGAGTGGATTATGCTGGACCGCTGTACCTAAAGTCTGGAGAAAAGGCGTGGGTTGTATTATTTACTTGTGCGGTGTATCGTGCGATACATCTGGAGCTGGTGCAGTCTTTGACAACTGATGCTTTCATTCTGGCGTTAAGAAAATTCATTGCCCGGCGTGGAAGAATTTCTGTGCTGTACTCAGACAACGGGACCAATTTCATAGGACTTAATAATGCCCTGAAAGCGTTGGATTGGGATGAGATTGTCACCCACTCGGCTGTGAGAAAGATTACTTGGAAATTTATCCCACCTACAGCAGCCTGGTGGGGAGGATGGTGGGAGAGACTAATCAGAACAGTGAAAGAACTACTGCGTCGAATCTTGGGACGAGCCTCTGTGTACTATGAAGAGTTATATACTGTGTTATGTGATTGCGAGGCGACGATCAACTCTAGACCAGTTACATACATTGAGGACCATTCGTCTGAACCAAAGACTTTAATATTACTTATCTAGACTCACAGAGCGCGCTGATGCTATGCGGAATATTGAACACATTCGCGCATCGCCATGTTGCGGGCGCTTCAGCTTCGAATGCATGGTTAGCACGTGGTAATGTTTACTGTCCCTTGCATGTTTTCGTTTTGAATCATGTCTGTTAGTGGATCTGTTGTAGTATTATATGTGACGGAGTGATACTATATTGTCTAATATCGTCAAGGAATGTGAGAACTTGTACGACACGCTAGTTAAATTTTTCGGGAATATTAAATGGAAGTAAGTTAGGCCTTACGCGTGGAATGGAAAGGTACCGGTACCGTATTCACCAGGGTGAATTCGTGTGCAACCTTTATTTGAACAGATCGCTATCAGAAGGGATCTGGTATTTCTTTTCACATATGAGTAAAAATTGAACTGTTATAAAATGACTTTCAATGACCATATTAGAAAACTAAACAGGTTATAAGGTGGTTGATTCAGACAACGTATGGACATTAAATTTAGAATTTTTAGGCTTCTTCTTTTCCCTCTTCGCCTCTTTCCAATTCATCGGGGATAACCTTTTAGAACTAAACAGCTTTTCTGAAAAAGCACACATATTTTTCGTACACACGGTGTACCGGTTTTACAAATTTGATAAACTTGGGCCTAGAATCCGTAAGATATGACTGATAAAGCTTGATAAAACCCTTTTAATATTATGGTAAGGTATTGCTTCAAATTATCATCAGTTACGGTATCTGAAAAATGATTTATTGGTGTCGTAACTTATATCTTAAGTTCTCCTAAATCCAAATCACACAGAAATGATCATTTAAGTTCTACTCATACCATTGCGTTATATCATATATAAACCAAACCAAACCTAAAGGCCATGGCCTACCAAGCGAGAGCTGCTCAGCCTGAAGGCCTGCACATTACGAGGTGTCATGTGGTCAGCACGACGAATCATCTCGAACTTATTCTTGGCTTTCTAGACCGGGGACGCTATCTCACCCGCAGATAGCTCCACAATTGCAATCACGTAGGCTGAGTGGACCTCGAACTAGCCCTAAGATCCAGGTAAAATTCTCTAACCTGGGTGGGGACTGAACCCGGGTCCTCCGGGTAAGTGGTAGGCACGCTACCCCTACACCGCGGAGCCGGTATTTCATATTCAGAAAATGATAAATGTATCTAATATTTTATAAAGATTTTCGCAGTTATGTGCTTTTTAAACAAAGTGTGTAGAGACTTGAGTAAAATTTGCTGTAATGACTTATCAGAGAGGAATTATAAGCTATGTAGGCCTACCGTTCATAGAAATATTTTATTTCACAGGTTTCTTTTTGTTGATACTGAAAATTATTGTTATCGGTACAGGAGTTTGTAAATATTTAACTAATGTGTTCTCCAGTCTGCTGAGAGACGGGCAATTTTTCTCTCGCGATATGTAATCGTACTTAAGTTGTAGACCGCTGTCATTTGAACATGCCTTCGTATTCTCAATAAAGCTCAAGTGTAGAGCCTAGGTTTCAATTACATGTATCTGTTCCGAATGTTCAAACATATCAGTTACAAACATGACCCTTATATTAAAATGAGCGACATGATTATGTTTAAGTACCGCTAGGCCTATATACTGCTTTTTTTCTGTTTTCGGGGACTGAATTTCAAATAGGAGTTATGCATTTTTTTTGGTGTATTTTTCAGTCTTCGTATTCAGTCTGCTAAAGGTTTTCTTATTTTTAAATTTTCTTTTATGTGGGCCACTTATACGCTATCCAAAGGATTTGTCTAGATTGTTCAGTACAATGCAAAATGTGTTCAGTTTTTATACATAAGTATTTTTTAATTTTACCGCAGTCTTGATATTATGTATATTTATTGCGTATGTACATGATAGTCTGTGTAGGCTGTCATTAATTTATTAGGGCAGGTGTTTTCATATGTGCGAAATGTAAGTTTATGCATGAATTCCATACTACGGTCTCCACAGCGAGCTGTGGAGTGCCCGCAACATGGCGGTACGCGCATGGACATATCTTCCCCAGTCACACGCTTCTGCGCAGCCAGCGGTGTGGGGCCTTGGTCTGAACTAAAGCCTTTGACACCAGCAACATTTCTGCAGGGTATTCCTACAAATGAGACTCCAGACTTGGATGCAGTTGACAAGGTTGACTATGTTAAACGATGTAGGTACCTCCAGAAACTACGTGAGGACCTACGACAAAGATTCAGGAATGAATATTTGGCGCCCCTAGTTCACCACGGCCAGAGGAAGACCAACAGCATCAAGGTGGGAGATGTGGTATTGATAGGAGCAGATTCCACAAAACGCATCAACTGGCCCCTCGCGGTCGTCGTGGAAGTGTATCCAGGGAAGGATGAAGTAGCAAGAGTAGCCAAGCTGAAGACATCTGAGGGAGAGCTGATCAGACCACTCCAGCGTCTCTATCCATTGGAGGTGCACACAACTCCAGAGGATTGGAAGCAGCCTGAAACTGTGACTATCACTTCGCCTGAGACAAAGCCTCCACATGAAGAATTCAAATTGTCAAAAGGGGGGCGGAGAATTAAAGTGCCATCAAGACTTGATTTGTGAATACTCTTGATGTGACCTTGCTTTTGTGTTCATTTATTTATTGTGTTATGTGTTTGTGTTTCAGTTGTGGTACGGAGTATTTTGCAATTGAAAATAACAATTGCAAGGTGGGAGGATGTTACGGAACCACATTTATTCCATGGACTGCCGTGTCATATCTTACTGGCATATCTATGAACATTACAAGTGACACAACACTGTTTATCTTGTTTGTGTAATCTTTGGTTGTGGTGTAGATCATGGCGTACAATGTATCTCTTGGTCAGTGCAGTGAATTGTAAACTTGTTTTATGTAAATAAAATGGAGCATTTGTGTTAAATTGTGTTAACGTTATATTATAAGCACTTTTCTCAACAGCAGGCATTATTGTGAAGTTCGTTCGCAGATGTCATAAGGAACAGCTCCTGGAGAGGCGAAAAATCAAAAGAAACTTATCGACTTCTCACCTGGGCTTTACAGTTACTAATCTTGTGTACATTAATCAGTCCTTATCCCCAGGGAGGAGAATTCTGTTTGCTAAGGCAAAACAGCTGCAGCACGACAAAGATTATAAATACCTATGGGTTAATAACAGTGGAAAAATAATGATCAGGAAAGAAGACGGAAGTCCTGTTCATGTCCTTCGTAGTGTCGAAGATTTAGGTAAACTGTAATGCGTTTTGGTTTCCTTTACTACCCTTAATGTTTGTATATTTTCCAATGACCAGTCATTTGTTAACTTCTACATTTTATTTAACATTTTTTATTGCCTTTTAAATGTCAGTGAACAATTTGTCAATTTACTACCAAAACGTTAGAGGACTTCGTACCAAGTGTGAGTTATTTCTTCAAAATCTCCTTTGTTGTTCATTTGATGTACTAGTGTTAACTGAAACGTTCTTGGCGAATGATGTATTTGATAGTGAATTATTCGATGATCGATATGTAGTATTTAGAAATGATAGGGACGCATCACTAACAGGAAAGTCACGTGGAGGTGGAGTATTAATAGCTATTAAAAAGGGATACTGTGTAAAGCTATCCTCTGTTTACAATAGTCAACAATGTGAATCACTAACTCTTCAAATTCTCGGTAACAAGCGAAAGTTATTTATAAATGTTGTTTATATAACTCCCTCTTCCGGCTATTCTGTATATCAGGATTACATTAACTATGTCGAAAACATTGATCACCTTATAATGTCCGATTGCATCATTATGGGTGATTTTAATTTAGCTGCAATTAATGATGTAAATTATAATTTTACTGAAGGATCAACGGCCAGTCGTAGTCTAGCAAATTTCATGTCGTATTTAGGATTGAAATCATATAACAATGTTCTCAATTTTAACTCTAGAACACTAGACTTGGTTTTGGCCAACATACCAATTAATATAAAACATGAAGAATTCGTACTGGTACCAGAAGATTTGCATCATCCCGCACTCTCTTTATTATCGTTACCAACCAGGAAACTTCCCATTTTTAAGAACATATGCCGTGAATATTATGACTTCAAAAATTCAGATTTTATGAAACTTTACTGTGAAGTGCGTGACTTTGACTGGAACCCGTTGTATTCCTTTGAGAACGTTGACCTTGCAGTAGATTTCTTTTACACCTCACTCTACAAATGTTTTGATGTATGCATTCCCAAGAGGCATCTCATTCAAAAATCCAAATATCCCGTATGGTTTACACATGATATTATCCAAACTCTAAAGCAAAAAAAGAAATGTGGCAGGAAGAGAAAGTTTTCAAAATATTATGACGATCGATTTAGGCAGCTTAGAAGTGAACTAAAATCTAAAATAAACATTGCATATAAAATATATATTCACAACTTAGAAAATGGAATAAAACACAATATTAATAATTTCTGGACGTTTACTAGTAGTAAAAGAGAAACGCGAATAGGTGATAATGCCTATTTCTATAATGACAACACGTATGAAACTGGAAATATTGCGCAAGGTTTTGCGCAATATTTCTCATCGGTGTATACCATCCCGGACTTTAATTATAATATCGATAACATGGAGTTGGATGAGATTCCTGTATTACCAACTATGGATGTGTTCAATATTACACTGACTGACAGAGCAAATGCAACACCAAGGAGGAGTGGTTCGAAAGGGATGAAAGTTGGAGAAAAAACAGAGTCGGCACGGAAGAATAATTGATGTTTATTTCAAACCGATATGCAGGTTACACAATGCGCACGGCATCGACTCAGTAGGATGTAGAACCACCGCGAGCGGCGATGCACGCAGAAACACGTCGAGGTACAGAGTCAATAAGAGTGCGGATGGTGTCCTGAGGGATGGTTCTCCATTCTCTGTCAACCATTTGCCACAGTTGGTCGTCCGTACGAGGCTGGGGCAGAGTTTGCAAACGGCGTCCAATGAGATCCCACACGTGTTCGATTGGTGAGAGATCCGGAGAGTACGCTGGCCACGGAAGCATCTGTACACCTCGTAGAGCCTGTTGGGAGATGCGAGCAGTGTGTGGGTGGGCATTATCCTGCTGAAACAGAGCATTGGGCAGCCCCTGAAGGTACGGGAGTGCCACCGGCCGCAGCACATGCTGCACGTAGCGGTGGGCATTTAACGTGCCTTGAATACGCACTAGAGGTGACGTGGAATCATACGCAATAGCGCCCCAAACCATGATGCCGCGTTGTCTAGCGGTAGGGCGCTCCACAGTTACTGCCGGATTTGACCTTTCTCCACGCCGACGCCACACTCGTCTGCGGTGACTATCACTGACAGAACAGAAGCGTGACTCATCGCAGAACACGACGTTCCGCCATTCTCTCATCCAAGTCGCTCTAGCCCGGCACCATGCCAGACGTGCACGTCTAAGCTGTGGAGTCAATGGTAGTCTTCTGAGCGGAGGCCGGGAGTGCAGGCCTCCTTCAACCAAACGACGGGAAATTGTTCTGGTCGATATTGGAACAGCCAGGGTGTCTTGCACATGCTGAAGAATGGCGGTTGACGTGGCGTGCGGGGCTGCCACCGCTTGGGGGCGGATGCGCCGATCCTCGCGTGCTGACGTCACTCGGGCTGCGCCTGGACCCCTCGCACGTGCCACATGTCCCTGCGCCAACCATCTTCGCCACAGGCGCTGCACCGTGGACACATCACTATGGGTATCGGCTGCGATTTGACGAAGCGACCAACCTGCCCTTCTCAGCCCGATCACCATACCCCTCGTAAAGTCGTCTGTCTGCTGGAAATGCCTCCGTTGACGGCGGCCTGGCATTCTTACCTATACACGTGTCCTGTGGCACACGACAACACGTTCTACAATGACTGTCGGCTGAGAAATCACGGTACGAAGTGGGCCATTCGCCAACGCCGTGTCCCATTTATCGTTCGCTACGTGCGCAGCACAGCGGCGCATTTCACATCATGGGCATACCTCAGTGACGTCAGTCTACCCTGCAATTGGCATACAGTTCTGACCACTCCTTCTTGGTGTTGCATTTGCTCTGTCAGTCAGTGTACTTCTATATCAGAACAAGAGGTAAAACGAGTCATTAATGGAAAACTAAAACCTAAAAAGTCAAGCGGTCCAGATAACATCCCACCTTATATAATTAAAGGATGTGCTGAAATACTGGTTCCACAGCTAACCTTCATTTTCAACCTTTCATTAAAAAAAGTCTTGCTTCCCTGAAAGGTGGAAAATATAAAAAATTACACCAGTTCCGAAGGCAGGCGTTCATGAAAATATATCTAACTACCGCCCTGTTTCCATTATTGACGCTTTTGCAAAAGTATACGAACATATACTATATTTTAAGATCTATAATCACATTAAGGCAGGTATTTCCGAATTTCAGCATGGGGTTTTGCCTAATAGATCTGTTATTACAAATCTTGTAGGATTTACTCAGACACTGTATGATGTATTGGATAACAACGGAAGAACGGATGTTGTCTATACAGACTTCGAAAAAGCATTCGACAAGGTAGATCATAAAATTCTTGTCCAAAAAATGCACCATTTTGGGTTCTCGAAACCACTACTTCGAATGTTTTGTACTTACCTGAAAGATAGACGTCAGTTTGTGTCTTTTAAAAGCGAAATCTCAGACAACTTCATTAGCTACTCCGGTGTTCCCCAAGGATCTAATTTGGGTCCCCTTCTATTTTTAATTTTGATTAACGACTTGCCGAATAATCTTCGTCATGCCAGTTGTTTGCTGACGATGTAAAACTATTTAAAGTCATACATCATAAGAAGGATGAGGATGAGCTACAGCAGGACATTGATCGTGTTGTAGAATGGTGCGATATGAATCATATGTCTCTTAATGTAAAGAAATGTAAATCAGTAACTTTTACCAGGAAAACGAAAGGTACGATTGCGTCGTACTATATAAAAGATACCAAACTAGAAACAGTTTCGGCAATAAGAGACTTAGGAGTAATATTTGATGAAAAATTAACATTCAAAGCCCATATTACAAAAATAACGAACGATGCCAACCGTATGCTCGGTTTATAATAAGGAGTTCTAAATTATTTGCTCAATCATCGATTGTTATTCAGTAATTTACTAGCCTTGTTAGGAGTAAATTAGAATATGCATCTGTAATTTGGGACCCGTGTTCTAACGAACAAATACATACTATTGAAGTTGTTCAAAACAAGTTTTTGCGGTATCTGTATTATAAAACAAATAAGACATTTTGCCCTTTTGATATATCAACACGGTATTTAAGAAGTAACTTTAACCTCACGTTGTTGCGCAACAGAAGAATCATTATTTCTCTAAAAACGTTAAACAAAATCGTAAGAAATAAATTTAATTCCATATGACTGCTCAATTTTATCTCATTTCATGTTCCACGAGCTGGAGCTCGCATGAACACAGTATTTCAAGTTCCAAGATCTAGAACATCTCATCACTTGAACTCGCCATTTATTAAAATGCTACGATTTTATAACACATTTGCTGCAGGAATAGATTTATTTTTAGAATCACACACTGTCATGAATATACATTTAAAGGCCTGTGTTTCTAATTTATAAATTCAGACTCCTTTTCTATATAATAGGTGCTCTTTAACTTATTTATTAATATAGTCACTTACTACTTTATTTATATCTTTGTTGCAATTCTTGTATTTTTATAGTGTAGAAATAATCATTGTTGTACTCTGGATTGTCATTGTCTCTGTGTATGTGTTTTCCATTCATTCTTCTTCCTTGTCTTTATTATCTTCAGCATTATTATTGTGTATTTATCTTTACTTACATGTATGCATTATAAGTACTGTTGACTGTTGTGTTAAGAAGGTACTGTATTGGGCTTACTGCCTGTGTACTTTCAAAAAGTCAAATAAATAAATAAATAAATAAATAAATAAATAAATAAATAAATAAATAAATAAATAAATAAATAAATAAATAAATAAATAAATAAATAAATAAATAAATAAATAAATAAATAAATAAATAAATAAATAAATAAATAAATAAATAAATAAATAAATAAATAAATAAATAAATAAATAAATAAATAAATAAATAAATAAATAAATAAATAAATAAATAAATAAATAAATAAATAAATAAATAAATAAATAAATAAATAAATAAATAAATAAATAAATAAATAAATAAATAAATAAATAAATAAATAAATAAATAAATAAATAAATAAATAAATAAATAAATAAATAAATAAATAAATAAATAAATAAATAAATAAATAAATAAATAAATAAATAAATAAATAAATAAATAAATAAATAAATAAATAAATAAATAAATAAATAAATAAATAAATAAATAAATAAATAAATAAATAAATAAATAAATAAATAAATAAATAAATAAATAAATAAATAAATAAATAAATAAATAAATAAATAAATAAATAAATAAATAAATAAATAAATAAATAAATAAATAAATAAATAAATAAATAAATAAATAAATAAATAAATAAATAAATAAATAAATAAATAAATAAATAAATAAATAAATAAATAAATAAATAAATAAATAAATAAATAAATAAATAAATAAATAAATAAATAAATAAATAAATAAATAAATAAATAAATAAATAAATAAATAAATAAATAAATAAATAAATAAATAAATAAATAAATAAATAAATAAATAAATAAATAAATAAATAAATAAATAAATAAATAAATAAATAAATAAATAAATAAATAAATAAATAAATAAATAAATAAATAAATAAATAAATAAATAAATAAATAAATAAATAAATAAATAAATAAATAAATAAATAAATAAATAAATAAATAAATAAATAAATAAATAAATAAATAAATAAATAAATAAATAAATAAATAAATAAATAAATAAATAAATAAATAAATAAATAAATAAATAAATAAATAAATAAATAAATAAATAAATAAATAAATAAATAAATAAATAAATAAATAAATAAATAAATAAATAAATAAATAAATAAATAAATAAATAAATAAATAAATAAATAAATAAATAAATAAATAAATAAATAAATAAATAAATAAATAAATAAATAAATAAATAAATAAATAAATAAATAAATAAATAAATAAATAAATATCAGAGATTTTTTTGTAATGTTCATAAAACATGTAGTAGTAGACTCAATAGCGTACCGAGGATCTGCCGATGGGGAGGAGGAGGGGGTGTAGTTACAAAATGATGTTGGAACACAATGAAATAGTGCCTGAATGTCTTGTCATTATAAGGACACTGATACAAGTGATTTACAGATCTGTTGGTTCTACAATTATGTCTTTGAATGTTTATTTAGTTTATTGATTATTGTGAGTTTCTGTATATTTTCTTTTTTGTAAAAATTCCAGGAGGTCTAACTCTAACCTCATATCTGCCCTACATAATGCGCTTGGAGTGTGTAAGTGGCGGGAAATGAAGAATAAACTTTACAAATTTAAACACATGGAAAAAATTAAGCATATATATCCTATTGGGACCAATCAGGATATTGAAGAACCTCTTCTTAGAGGGTATTTGTACAGTAAATTCACAGGGATAAGTCCTTCTGCACGCGCAATAAAGACCGTATCAACCAGTTAACTTCTCCATATTTTAGACTTCACTGTACTCCGATTTTACAGCGTTTTCAGGGCCGGAAACCGAAGTTATAGGTAGTTACGAATTACTGATTGATTTAATCAATATTATACACTATACTAAAGATTTTCCACCAAAATCAACTGCCACTTCTTTCAACTTTTTGTTGCTGGCGGTATTTGCTTATAAGCAACCCGAAAAAATTTCACCACACTACTTTTTCTTATCAGTGTCATTCGCCCTTCCCACCCTCTACCCGCAACACAACACCCACTATCTGAGACTCATGGCCTACCGCTCTCCGAGCCTTTCTACACCATGGATCTGACCGTATTTTTTACATTGAAATATGTTGTTTAAAGGTAGTTTACGAAATACCACGGATGAACCAAGACCAACTACAATTACATCAGACCGTAATACAGAATAAACATGGCGGACATCGGTGTGCGATATGAGAGGTTGAGGGAAAGGTTATGCATGTTTACTTCGAGTCACCTAAAGAAAATATCACGAGTCGAACGTCATGAAATGCAACTCACTAACTCAAAATATGAATAAATAAAGACCAAAAGTGGCGTTATAGCGTATTGTAAGTCTAAATGAAATTTCAGAGGGGAAAATAACGAAGGGAGAATTATTGTATCAACGTCCGGTTGAAACAGACAGAGTATAAAATTATTTCACATATGAATCTCCGGTCAGCAAATACGATATATAGATGTCAACAAAGAACATTATTAACCTTACATGAAATACTATGTAACACCACCATTAACCATAGCCCATTATGTAAAACACGCAAACAAATTTCTCTAACAAAATTTCAACCCTCCAAAATTCACCTGTATTGTTGAGTAGGTACAAGCGATATTTGTATGATACACTTGACCATCTAAAGCAATCGTCAGCTTAAAACTCACCAGAATTGATGGCATAATTGTATTTTGTATAAAAGAACACAATCCTCATGTTCACTCCACGGGAAATGGGGTTAGGTTTAGTTTTCGCATGTTCATTTTAAAACGTTGAAAATTTATTACATCATTCTTGCGCCACCGTTTAAGATTAATTTAGTCTCTAAATTATGCATTTTAGTCATGATTTCTGGGACATTTAATGTTCTTTGTAGTAAGGTACTTTGGCTGATAAGGCAAATGCTAGGATAGGCATCATTAGTTTAAACTTCGGAATTTTGCGCGGCACTCGAATTAGATCACCACTTCTATGGGTATATAATGTCTTCCCTGACAATACATTTGATTTCAAAAATGATAAAATGATTAATCCACACAACATTATTAGTCCTATGATTCGGTTCGAAGTTTTCCTTATGAATGCTCTTAACCCAATTTTGTCTTAATACTAGGTCTTTTGGAAACGGGAACACTGAAGCTCTTACATCCAGGCACACAGCACATTAAACTATAAACATATTGCATAGGTAACTAAAAATGAAGAAAAAAACTTTCAGAGAAGAACACGAGAATCAACATTAATCAACATTAACCTTATCACCACCGATATTGTTGGAATAAATAAGCTCTTTGAGAACAAATAGCTTCTTACGGCACTGAAAGATGATCTGTAACCTTCTTAAGACTATAAATAAATATAATGTACGATTAATAATATTCAAATTTCCGTAAATATTTGGTAACAACACGGCTTACATAAATCAAAACAAACGCATGCTAGCACTCTAGCTGCCGCCATTATGGACAGTTTCGATAGGTCGGTTAAGGTCTGAGCACCGCCGTCTCAATCTCTATATACTGTCTGCTCTGTGCCACGAGAATTGCGTTTACAGCGACATTGCAGATGGCAGCACTTACCGCACCCAGAGAATATGTTGGTTAGATGAGAGTTGGTCCGTAACATCAATATAAAATGAAAAATAATCTTTAACATGTTACTAATTGAGAGGATAATGCACATACAGAAACTAACATTCGACATTTAAGCTTGGCTTAAGATATAGAAACGTAAAATAATACAGTAGATATTATATTAGGATCATCCCATGCTGCATGGTACATGCCAATTTCAGAATTTTGTCGACACGAATAACGGAGCACCTTTTCCGTAATTTTCTTACTGTTAATTACCAGCAGTGGGCGCAAAAAATTATCTATCACTATTTCGCTGATCCTTTGTTTATGACCAGTTTTCAGGATACATTTTATAGCACATAATGCAGTGCGTGCGTTCGTCATGTCATTAAATCCACCACCCAATCTCACTGAACTAAATAGATCTATTGCGTCTCCAGAAAATCATCTAGCGAGAACATAAAATAATCGATTTTGTAACAGATAAGAGACACATTCCACTATAGATTTCACAGTTAGCGAGACAGCATCTGCCGCCTCATTAGTCAGACACTTCAGTTTTTCACGTTTTGATTCCAACCGAATTATTTTAACGTACTTGATGAAATCATCATTCAACCATTGTAAGTATTTTATCTGCTGGTGAATAGAAATGCACAAAATCTAGATTGATTTCCGAAAGGCATTACAGTAATCATTTCTGAACTACAAGGGATAGATCGGAGACTTCTAAGCCTTTAACGAGGAAGTAGGCAGCAGGACTAGACAACTTATCTGAAAGTCGGATTACAAGAAAACACAACAGTTTATTCGCGAGAGCGTGAGATTTTACAATATCTGTGCCGCATACACTTTCAACATTGACCACACAAGCAAACTTGTCACTGGTTCGGTTCTAGAGGAGCCGTACCTAATTAGCCATTTAATCAGCGATCAGTTACACTCCTGTCAGTTGGTCTGAGAGTTTTACATTCTGCTCTAAGTCTTTCCTTGGGAAATCCCGACAAATACAATCAACATTTTCCATTTACGCTACCTGTCCAGAGTACTTCGTGACGGAGCTGACACAAGACCAGGAGTTCTGCCATATTCATAACCGTTTGGGATACCATTCCCCACGCCACATAGTAGCGCGTGATTTGTTTTGACTGCCCGGATTTTGGCTTGCGAAAATTTTGGATTTGATTTTTAAAAATGGTCGTTTTTCCATTATATTTGGCTGCTTCCTTTACTTTTTTTCAAACGATCAGTTTCTGGGTTGTCTTCGAATTGTCTCTGTAGTCTTTTAACTTCATTATGGTTAGTCATCAGCTGTTATCGCAGTCTCAGAATTCTTGATCGTAGCCTCTAATGTCTGATTTTCTGACCTCTGCTGTCATTCTTACTCGTTGGAATATTGACTTCGATTGATACTATTTCCTGCGGTTGAAGAGCATGTTTCATCACAGATTTCTTCCCAAGAAATATCTTGTCGCTGTCTGGTCTTTCGTGGAGCTATTTTTCTGGCTTGAAGGTAATGGGGATAATTCGAAGACCGACTAGGCACCCTCTCTGGCTTCAATATATTTTTATTTTTTACCTCCATCTCTAAAATTGAGGCTTCAAACACGGGAATAATCGGATGGAATCCATTGATTACCCTTGGTTTATCCTTGCCTTGATATAGCGTTAAGCCAATTTTACCAAAGTTCTTTACTTGGGTGGATAACAGGAATCCTCACACCGAAGAATTTGGAATTCCTGCTTTCATATACAGAGAAGAACACAACAATTAATCATTTTACAACCAGGGACACACACATAAATGCTTGAAGCAAACGCACTGGAACACAATAACGTGGGTACGGAGATAAGTTGGGTGCGTTAGCTGGCGCCCCTAGCGGAGGTTCGTGACACTAAGAGCTCACGCTGAGAAGCACGTTAACCGCATAGCATAGAGCAGGCAGTATATAGGATTGAGACGGCGGTGAGTCTGAGATATTGTAGTTGGTCTTGGATGAACAAAAGCAGAATGTCAAAGATCGAAAATCCGCTATTCAGGAGGCTTTGTGGAAAGAGCTGGGCCTGGGTTTTACAAGGGACTGGGATCTCCAACACCGGCAACATCTCAAGATGATTCTATCGCAATCCGAAAAAGGCAACGGAAGGACCGGAGTCAGCGAAGAATTAATAATCAGATTTGCTGTTATATTGCAGGTACAACAACAAAACCCAATTCAAGTGTATTTGGACTTAGTTCCTTCGCTTCACGATATTTATACTCTTCTCTGGGTTTTAGGTTTTGTCCAGTGGTCATCAAGTGAACGATGAGGCTTTCAGCACGTCCGCTTTAGACACTGCAAAATTGTACCTGTTCTTATGTAATTGGTATCCTATGCCTCCGACCGTCCACAAAGTATTAATTCATGGTCCTCAGGCGATCAGATACGCCCTACTGCAAATCAGAAAGCTGTCCGAGGAGGCCCAAGAATCCCGAAACAAGGATTACAGGTTATTCAGGGAGCACCAAACCCGGAAGACCTCCAGAAAGGACACAACAACTGATCTTAATACACAGTCCCCGGTTTTCGTCGGACCCAGTAGTTATAAGGCACCTCATCAAAGTCGAAATTCACTGGAATGAACTGCCCCCTGAAGTACACGCTTTGATCGTGTTCGATGAGGACACAGATGAAGAGGAGGCTACGGATGAAGAGACTTCCGAAGAAGAGACTTCCAAATCAGAAGAAGAGGACGTTGAAATGTCAAATACAGATAGTGAACCCAAGGCATGACTCGTAAGTAGTCTCACTAATAAGTAACATGGCGCTAAAAATACGAAGCATTTCAAATATAACGTAATATTCTTATTCCTTTTCAGGTCACCTTCCTCACCAAACTGGCCTAATTTTTACAATCGTTGATATGTTTTACATCATGGATTTAGATGACCGATTCTTATGAAAATAAAATCATGACATTTGTCAAGGATTCCATACGTTTTCCTTTCTAAACCCTGTTCATAATTTCATTAAAGAGTTAACGGGAGCGTAGCGCGCCATTTATCATGAATCCATTCGCGGAATGCTAAGTTTTGTCCGGCTAACTTAGTTTTGCAAGTTAGCGGACGCGTAGTAGATCCGCTCCTCCGTTAATTGAAAATTCGTTCACGGATTCGTAATCAGCGACCTCGACAACCCCCGAGTATGAATTTTCGTCGGCTTTTTCGAACCCGGAAAGATGATACGATTTATTACGGCTAGAATCGGTGTTTAGACCACTGTGCGCCGTGCGGTTAGGGGCGCGCAGCTGTGAGCTTACATCCGGAAGATAGTGGGTTCGAACCCCACTGTCGGCAGCCCTGAAGAACGTTTTCCGTGGTTTCCCATTTTTACACCAGGCAAATGCTGAGGCTGTACCTTAATTAAGGCCACGGCCGCTTCCTTCCCATTCCTAGGCCTTTCCTATCCCATCGTCACCATAAGACTTATCTGTGTCGGTGCGATGTAAAACAAATAGCAAAAAAATGCAACATAATAATTATAGCAATATATCATTTGTCAAACTACTAATTAAGTTTAAATTAATTTAATGAGAAATAACTAAATTGCACACACACACACACACACACACCATCATTCACTCATCAAGATTCACACCGTTGGCTTATGCATTAAGATGTACTTTCTGTAGAGAGACTTGAAAGGCTCTAATGGGTTACTGCTGCGTATGTTATTTGGAACAGAGTTCCATAAACTAGTTCTTGTCGCAATAAATGAGCGATTATAGGCAGGTGAGCTGCTAAAGGGAACAGAGCGTGTATTATGCTGGGGAAAAGAGGAAAGGTATGTAAAGTTTGATGACAGTTACTGGGGAGTTCTCTCAATTATCGATCTGAACACCAACACGGCTACAAGTGTTTATATTTCATGTAGAATTTAATCACTACAAAATATAATTGTATTGAATAGGTGGACACAGTAATTTTATTCAAGAAAGAATTTACTTAACACGGCTACATGAAGATTTCTGAGTTCCTCAAATTTCAGGAGAGAAAGTTGCTTGTAATAAGGTGTCGTAAGGAAAATATACATATGATGCAGGAATTCATGGTCTTTGTAACTTCCTAATTTGTTCTTTCGTTGTATCTATGAATACAGCTTCTTCTTCTTTCTCTACCACTTTTCCCACACCTGTGGGTTCGCGGGTGCGAACTGTGTCGCACATTTGGATCTGGCCCTGTTTACGATTGGATGCTCTTCCTGAAGAATTAATCAGAGGCAATTAAAATCCCCGACCCGGCCGGGAATATAACGCGGGACCCTCTGAACCGAAGGCCTCAATGCTAACCATTCAGCCAATGAGTCGGATTATCTATGAATACAGCATCACAGTAATATTACTGTGTATTAATGTTCTGTATTTTAATATAAGATTTTGTAGTATACTGGAATCTGAACATCAACTAATTAATAATGTTGTCTGCGAAACGTAACGAACTTCACCTTATTTTCTTGACACGGCATAAGCCCAAAAATGCCTATATTGTGTCTATAAGTACGGACCGTGGAAACATCAATGGTAGCATCGATGGTAATAATAATGTTATTTGCTTTACGTCCCACTAACTACTTTACGGTTTTGGGAGACGTCGTGATGCCGGAGTTCATCACACATGAGTTCTTTTACGTGCCAGTAAATCTACCGACACGAGACTGACGTATTTCAGCACCTTCAAATGCCACCACCGGACTGAGCCAGGATCGAACCTGCCAAGTTGGTGTCAGAAGGTCAGCGCCTCAACCGTCTGAGCCACTCAGCCCGGCTAAAAATCAACACAATTCACCTGTATCAGTGTCCTTATAATCACAGGTCTTGCATGCGCATACCACAAATGTACAAGTATCTTCGTTATGATCTAATCATCATTTCGTAACTATAACCTCCCTCCCATCGGCCAAACCTGGCAACGCTACTGAATGAAATCAACATAAAAATCCAATGAATGTCATGGTCATTGAAAAAAATGGATGCAAAAATTAAATGACCGTTGGTATGCTAGCATACACCGCTGTTTAGACAAAATGGTTCAGGTACTTTTATTTTTAGGAGTATTGTCTCATTCTCTCTCTTTTCAACCACTTCCTTCGCACAGGAAAATGTACAGTGTTTGAGTTCATTGCATCATCCACAGGTAAGTCTCCTCCCTGGCACAAAATACCTCGCTTGTTTTGCATGTTCCTAAAAAAAAAAAAAAAAAAAAAGATTGAATGAACCGAGTGAGATGTTTTAACACAAGCGCAGGTGTGCTGAGAGAGAAAAAACCTGAACCATCTTGTCTGAACATTCTTTGAATTTTGAAGTTATTTCATTTCACTTCCTTGAATATGCCAATTATTTATTTAGTCCAAAGGAAGACCTCTCGGATAATTATATTGTGGTTAGGCAGTCCAATCCTTTCCAGTTTCGACTGAAGGATATTATTACCTTTAATACCAATCACGGATATTGATATTGTATACCTACACAATGAGACAAGAATATCATATTGGTGTATCTTTTATTTGCTGCACATTCTACATTACATTCACATTTCCGGACATATCATGCTTTTATATGCTACACATTGCACATTACCTTCATATTTCTTGATGCACATAACACCCAGAGCTCCATCTGCGATGGTAGCTGCTGTACTTCAGCGGACCCCAACCACCCCCCCGGCAGGGAGCCCCAACCACGCCCCCTACTCAGCGTGGCGATCAACCACAAGAAGAGATTCACCAACTAGTCGAGACATTCGACGCGCAGCTCTGGCACGAGGCAATGAATTATCTCTCGAAGGAGGAGAGAATTCATGTAGCACAATATTGTACGCCATGATACCTCCTCAGTCGAGAGAACATTCTTGGCTCGTGCCAGAACTCGGATCGGTCTTCGGGCCAGAGCTCACCTAAGGAAAGCTCTGCACCTGAGTTCTCGGCCTGTTGATGAATCTCATTATCGCCTCCGCTGGCGACATTATTGGATGTGCATCTTATATTCAGTGGGTGCGGACTGCACAGGGAACGAGTCTCCACCTGACGGTATGATATTTGTATTTCTGGTACATCATATCGAGTAGCATAACAGTGTCGGTAGATCAAGGGTGAGGATAATCCTCAGGTTCGCAAAATCTTAGTTACCATCGCAGATGAGAAGTTTCAATTGTAGATAAATGCTGAACTCGCTACGCTATACACATAATATGACAAACTCCGTGGTTTGTTTGTTTTAGTGTTCACTCGTGGGACAGAAAACCAGAGTTCGATGCCTGCTTATATAAACCTATGTCAATTATTTAATAGAAAGGAAGACCTCTAGCATAATTATATTGCGGTTAGGCAATCCAAGCCTGTTCAGTTTTTATTGGAGGATCTAATAATGATCGAGATATTGTTGAATTGTTCCTAAGATACAGTTGAAATCTCGATCGCAATACTACACAGTTCAAAAAAATTAGGGGAACATATTTTTGAACATATGCCATCCTCCACATCCTACACCCAGGTATATTACCAACTAAACCTTTATTCTTTACCGTTGAAGTATACAGAACATCGATGGATTCACGTTCATTTTCAGAACACAATCGGAAATGTCCAAATAGGGGTGAAAACAAAGTGATAACAGTCCTCCAGGGTGCATTTTAATCACAGTTGGAGAGCTTCAGTATTGTGTATGCCCTCCACGAACATTTACCACAGCTTGGCACCTGCGTGGCGTGCTTCGTATAAGTCGACGGAGGTCACGTTGAGGTATCAAGTCCCATTCTTCAATGTGAGCCTGTTCGAGGTCTTGGAGAGTCTATGGTGGAACAGGACGCCCACGAACACTTCTGCCAAGCCTATCCCACACATGCTCGATGGGATTAAGGTTGGGACTCACTGCTGGCCATTCCATCTCTTGACTGTCGAGTTCTCGCAAGACAGCTCTGGTGATGCGCGCTACATGAGCCCTGGCATTGTCGTGCATGAGTACGAATTCAGGGCCAACACCGTATTCAGCAACCAACACATGCTGTAGCAGTATCTGCTCGATGTATCTCGCAGCGGTAAGATTACCACTGACGACGAGAAGATCCGTACGGCCATCAATACTGATGCTACGCCACACATCACAGAACCTTGTCCGAACCCGTCGCCTTCCTGGACAACATTTGGCATGTACTGCTCACCACAGTGTCTCCATACACGTTGCCATCCATCACGCTGTGTCAGGGGAAATCTGGACTCGTTTGTGAACAACACAGGTCTCCATTGGCGAAGTTGCCAGTTGACGTGGGTACGGAGAAACAGAATGCAAGCTGCGCGATGTTGCTGCGTTTAACGGGGCACTCTAACAGGATGGCTGGGTCGTAAGGACACTTTTCTTAACCTGTTCCTTAACTGTCTGGTGACTCCAGTGACCATCCTGAGGTCTTGTTGCAGTTCTCTGGCAGTTGTTGAACGACGCCGCAACGCACAGATGGTCAGATATCGGTCATCCTATGGGGTTGTCATGCGTCCACTACCTTGTCCAACCCTCCTTGTGAACTGGCCTGTCTCATTGTAGCGATTCCACAAGCGGTGAAGAACTGAAGGAGAGACATTGAGATTCACAGCAACACGACGAAAAGTCAATTCTTCCTGGATCAAAGTGACAGCCCTTGCGACTTGAACCTCGTTAAGATGTCTCATGGGATGTGCTGGTTGACGTACAACTTGTTCAAATGACCGCAGTAATCTGTGTACCTCGCAACGACACACGAACGCACCGCTATTCACTTTGTTTTGAGGGGGTCAACTGACAGTTTAATGCATGGCTACGCCTACAGATGGAGTATAACTTCAATTTGATGTACCCTGAGTAGCTAAGGTCTCAAGGTATGCTGTACGACCATTGGAACCCCATCTACCAAATTAACGTGTTTTTTTTTTTTTGGACTGTGTATTTGGAAAATATACTCAATTTCAAACATTTTCAATGATTAATTAGTTTAAGATTCTGCTTTGAATTCATTGCAATGGTAACATGAAGGCTAAAACGTGGGAGTGAAGCAGTTTGAATTTGATGGTTCATGTGACAAAGAGTGATGGAATGTGAAATATTCGGGGCAATGTGTGCTCATTTGTGCTTCCTGAACCCAGTTTTGTTTTGAAGCGACTGTGACAGGTGGTGCACTGAAGAATACTGTTGGCAATGTAAGTGTATAATGATCTGCCGCTTCCGTCTAATATTCATGATAATGATTATAGTTTAAAGGGACCTAATATCTAGGTAATCGGCCACTGCCTATTCTTCATTTCATTCCGTTTGTTATCCAGTATTTACAGACGATTCTTTCCGAAAGCGTCAGTTTGCTTATGGATTATGCGACACCATTTGAAACAATCACCAGTTAATCACTCGAGATAAACACTACGCTTCAGGACATCTTTGAACCGAAGTTTCTGTCCGCCAACCTTTCTTCTCCCGCCTTGTTATCCACCGTACAAGTGCTCTTGCATCCGGGTAACATGTTCCGTCCACCGTAATTGATTTTTTTTTTGTGACCACTGTCTCAATATCTAATAAGTTTGCCCTTCGAAATCCATCAGTATTTCTGACGTAATCATTCCATCTGATGCGCAGGATTGATAGGAAACATTTCAGGTCGATACTATCTAACATCTTTATATGCCGTCGATACGGACACCAAGTATCAGAAGCATACAGAACAGCCTTGAACAGTCAGTTTTGTGTGTACCTGCTGGTCATGGGGCGAGGAAACAGGCCGGCAAATGCTACCCAGCTACTTTAATTTCTCCAGGGGAGTAACCAAGGGGGTGGGGGGTGTTACTGGAGGCTAGAACCACAACCATGGAAATTTTACAAAAAGAAAATAAACAGAAACTCAGAATAAACTAAATAAGCATTCAGAGAAAGCCTCCGTGGCTCAGGCGGCAGCGCGCCGGCCTCTCACCGCTGCATACCGTGGTTCGAATTCCGGTCACTCCATGTGAGATTTGTGCTGAACAAAGCGGAGGTGGGACAGGTTTCTCTCCGGATACTCCGGTTTTCCCTGCCATCTTTCATTCCAGCAACACTCTCCCATATCATTTCATTTCATCCGTCAGTCTTTAATCATCGCCCCAGAGGAGTGCGACAGGCCTCGACAGCCGGCATAATTCCTATCCTCGCCGCAAGTTGGGGGCTTCATTAATTCCATTCCTGACCCAGTCATTGACTGGAAAACAGGTTATAGGTTTTCATTCATCCCCCTGTGGGTAGGGGCGGTAGAATAACACCCACGGTATCCCCTGCCTATCGTAAGAGGCGACTAAAAGGGCCCCCAGGGGCTCTGAACTTTGTAGCGTCGGTTGGCGACCACGGGGCCCTTACTTAGTCCTGGTATTGCTTCCACTTACTTGTGCCAAGCTCCTCACTTTCATCTATCCTACCCGACCTCTCTTGGTCAACTCTTGTTCTTTTCCGACCCCGACGCTATTAGGTTTGCGAGGGCTAGGGAGTCCTTCATTTTCACGCCCTTCGTGGCCCTTGTCCCCCTTTGGCCGATACCTTCATTTTTCGAAGTGTCGGACCCCTTCCATTTTTCTCCCTGATTAGTGTTATATAGAGGATGGTTGCCTACTTGTACTTCCTCTTAAAATAATCACCACCACCACCGTTTTTATTCAAGCATTCAAAGACATAATTGTAGAACCAACAGATCTGTTGAAGCCTCGAAACTTGAATTTTAGATTGCAAACTGAACATAAAATTCGCTGTAAAACTGTTAACCTTGATCGTATTTTACTGTAAGATTTTCTAGTGTACTGCAATCGTAATGCACTCGTATCAGTGTCCTTGGATGCGCGCACCACACACGCCCAGCACCTTCATTGTGGTCTATCATCAAACTATAACCACCACCACGCCCCCCCCCCCCCCCCCACCGGCCGATTCTGCCTACGCTACTGGCCTGTCCATAGCCAAGTTTTCATCTCCGAATATGTATTTCCTTTGATGTTGTCCTCTATTTGATATTCTTCTTTTGCCTTTCACCATTCGTTCTATTCCTTCTTTCGGTAAACAGATCCTCCTCAAACAATGTCCAGTTCATTTTACTCCTTCTAATGATTTGCAACCTAGTTCGTTCTTCTCCAGTCCTTCATTCCTTACCCGGTGGGTCGGTGGATGTAGAGTGGGTCTCGTCCCATAGGTGGCCACGGCTGGTCCTTGGTCCAACAGGTCTGCCCTCTGACCGGCTAACCGGGCAGACGGCTCTACCGCGGCTCTACGCCTCTGTATTCGGGAGACGGGACAGGGCTGGACCTCACGGCTGGCGCCAACCGTAGGCTGTCCTGAGAATGGTATTCCGTGGTTTTCCATTCTGCTGCACTAAGGCGAATGCCGGGACAGTTCCTTGTATCGGCAACGGCCGCCAACTCCCTCACCTTCTCCAAACATCTCTTTCACCGTAACAAATCTCCCGACCTGAGAGACGGCGTCACCGTTTAAGAGGCCCGCCTCCCCCTTCAGGGGAGGAGTGAAAACATCTTAGTATTAGTAGTAGCCTTACCCGGTTTTCCCATTTCACTTGTTCTATTCTCCTCCATATCCACATTAGTGTCTCCAATCTTCTTTCGTCTTTCTTTCGAACTGTCCAAGTCTCTGCACCACACAGCGCAATATATATACTGTATATAACTTAGATTAAGCATGAAGATGTTTCCGGACGACTACTGATCTGTGAGGTGGAGCCCCGTCCTGTTGAAACCACATTCGTAATCGCTCGCGCAGCGCCACGTTCTCCAGCAACTGTGGGAATTCGTTTATAAGAAAATGAAAGTGATGTGCTCCCATTAGATGTCCTTTAAGAAATAGGTCCGATGAGATAGTCTCCCAAGATCCCACACCAGACATTTACTTCCAACTGCACTTGAAATGAGCCCTGTGTTACCCAATGGGGAATCTCCGTGCTCCAATAGTGGATATTGCATATTCACGATGCCATTGTTGTGAAATCGTGATTCGTCTAAAAACAGGACTCTTGACAAAAAAGGCTGCATTATTAGTCACCAGCGTAATTCCCATGGACATGTTAATTTAGAATCGAAATCACATCCGTGGAGTTGATGATGTAACATTAAAGGATGCGATCTGATTTGACGTCTTTGCCTTAAGGATGGATGGGGGGAAGGATTGGGAAGGAAATTGGCCTTGGTCTTTTAGTGAGGTACCGTCCCGGCAATTGGGAACATGCATCATTTTCAAAAATATATTTTTTTAACAGTACACCAATGAAATAGTACGTAAACGTATTACATTGTGGTATGTTGCCTCGTTTTCTACCATTAAAAAAATATTTAATAGTGCCTTTCCGCAAGGCGAGTGAAACGGCCTCTGACGTAAGCGGCGCGCTGTGACGTCACGATCCAGTACCGCATGGAGCTCTACCAGCCGTTGTGCATCAGCCGTTGCTAAAAGCCGATTGTTTATGATTCATGATCGCGAATAACTTCAAAATGACAGAAGAAAGGTTCAAAACAGCACAATCAGACAATCTATCATGTGTAAATGTCATCATTCTTGAAAAATAGTGACTTTTGTGGCCGCAGAAATTCGCGGATAACAAGCAAGTTTGTAAATGGCGTCTTTTATATGCGTGCAATGTACTATAACCCATAGTATTAGGATAACAACGAACCTGGATAGATATCACATCACTGTCAACATTTCCTTCTAGACTGATTCCCCTATTAAAGAATAACATTACATTTTCGGGCTTTCAGCATTAGTAAAGTAAGAAATCGGATTTCAGCACTAACATAAACATATAGGTAGCATTATAGTACTAGTCCGCTTCTGTGGTGTAGTGGTTAATGTGTGCCACTCCCGGAGGCCCGGTTTCGATTCCCGGCTCTGCCATGAAAGTTAAAAACAAATAGTATGAGGGCTGGAACGGGGTCTACTCAGCCTCGGGAGGTCAACTGAGTAGAAGTGTTTCGAATCTCACCTCAGCCATCCTCGAAGTGGTTTTTCGTATTTTCCTACTTCTCCTCCAGGCACCTAAGGCCACGGCCGTTTCCTTCCCTCTTCCTTGTCTATCCCTTCCGATCCTCCCATCCTCCAACAAGGCCCCTGTTGAGCATAACAGGTGAGGCCGCCTGGGCGAGGTAATGGCCCTCCTCACCAGTTACATCACCATACTTAAAGTCTCACGTTCCAGGACACTGGCCGTGAAGTGGTAGAGGTGAAATCCCTCGCTGAGTCCGAAAGAAAACCAACCCTGAAGGATGAACTGATGAAGAAAGAAAGAAAGAAAGAAAGAAAGAAAGAAAGAAAGAGCATAGTACTATAGGACTATAATCTATCATTCCCAAAAAAATATATATTTATGGTGGGGACAACTGGCCTACCCACTTCCGGGGCCCATGAAAGAGAATTAAATATCTTTGTGGAGGGAAAAAGTTAAACATGATAAAGATAAATATGACTTCATCTAGTTTTCACAAGTCGGGCTGAGTGGTTCAGACTGTTGAGGTGCTGGCCTTCTGACCCCAACTTGGCAGGTTCGATCCTGGTTCAGTCCGGTGGTAGTTGAAGGTGCTCAAATACGTCAGCCTCGTGTCGGTAGATTTACTGGCACGTAAAATAACTCCTGCAGGACTAAATTCCTGCACATCGGCGTCTCCGAAAATCGTAGAAGTAGTTAGCGGGGCGTGAAGCCAGTAACATTAATTGCATTTGGCTTTTAACAAGCTGAGCATATCAGGAAAGAAAAGTGTCCTGGTGACATTTTAGTCGCTCAATACAGGAATGTCTTTGGGTGCTGTGATTTTACCTTCTTTTTTTTTTTGCCGTTTGCTTTACGTCACACCGTCACATATAGGTCTTATGGCGACGATGGGACAGGAAAGGCCTAGGAATGGGAACAAAGCGGCCGTGGCCTTAGGCACATCCTCAGCATTTGCCTGGTGTGAAAATGGGAAACCACGGAAAACCATCTTCAGGGCTGCCGGCAGTGGGGTTCAAAACCCACTATCTCCCGGATGCGAGCTCACAGCTGCGCGCTCCTAACCGCACGGCCAACTCGCGCGGTATTTTTACCCTTCGGTTTATTGACTTGGCTTGTATAACCTAAAACTTAGGCTAAGTTGGATAATAGTTTAAACACCTACATCACTATTTTCACCTGTGTGCAATTATGTTATTTATTTCATTAATATTATGATAATTATTATAATTGAGCATTGTTAACTTATAAGACCCCAACAGACAAGCATTGGTTTTGTGTAGAGTTATACATATGTTAAATTCACGTTGTTTCCTTTCATGATGTACACGCCTATTCTTTGTTACATTATAGAGTATTTAGATATAGCCTAAATTTCTTTACTAATTAAGCTCTTCAATAAAGACATACATAACTGTCCCATGTCAAGATATATTGGTAGAATTAGAGCTGTCAAAATGGTTCATAACCCCTTTGATTTATTATCTTGACATGGATCACCCAAAACATAGGTTAGGTTTGGAGAATACTTTAATAATCAGCATTATTTAATGCACTGTTTATTACTTTCATATTCCAAGATGTAAATGAAGCATTTAAATAAAGCATCATACATTAAAATTTAAAGTTTTGCCACTAGAACAGCTGACATGGAAAAGTGATTTGAAAATTCAAACAAATTCATCTTACGTTAAAATCTTCAAAAAAATAAACTGTAGACTTTTCCGATATATCACCAGCATTTCTCCAGCTCGCCAAAATCCATTCCTCCCTAGTTTTAGCGCGTTTGGAACGTTTATAAACAATTTGTTTCGTATGGTATGCGATGTGCTATTGCACATCGGATCTCTACACCATTTATAAGTTTTCTGCCTCACTGTCTGCGCAGGATTCATTTCAAGTCTAAAATATACCGCTCAGATTATTATCCAATGTATAGACCTCGAATTTAACCATACTAGACACTACGTAAAGTAGAAATACGCGAAGTGTATCCTGCTTCTCACAGCACACTATGTGTTATTTCGTCTGCTAATTCAGTCAACCTGTACGATGACGTCAGGCCAATGAGATCGCGTACTTGCGTGACGTGACATTTTCGTAGATTTTTATCATGTTTGGAGTTATTATTTGTACATTCTGATCACATTTTTGAATTCTGCATGCAATCTTGAATCAGATTAGCATATTTTTAATTAAAACCCCGGATCATGCATGTTCCCTATTGCCTGGTGGTTTAAATGGGGAAACAGAGGAAATACTGTATATTGTTTTGAATATACGCATGACTGATGACCGGTTGATGTTAATCTGTTGTGGAAGTGTCCGAGTACTAATATAAAGGTTATTATGGACAGCGTCCAACACAGCCTCTTTATTTGGACCAGACGATATCACAGCGCCTCTAACGGAAGTTACCCTTCCATGCGTCCCAATTGACCGCAATCTTCGTTCAAGGTTTAGGAACGTATTGGTAGTTGGTAGCCTTCTGTCAGGATTACGCTCCTGTTCCAGATATAACACTTGGCAAGTCTTTTCCTCAAATCTTTATCTAGTGGCTCACAAAGTAATTTCAACTTTCTCTTGAAGCCTTCTTTTGTCATGGCAACTTTTTTCTTAATTTCTGTTGGGTAGTACATATCTTCCCTCGTCACACTTACAAAATATTTAAAGTTATTGACTTGATCTATTTCTTAAGCCCCTATATTAATACGACATTTTCTACCACTTCTTCCAAGTGTCATTGCTTTTGGTTTTCTTAATAATTCTCATTCCCTTCTTTTAGTTTGGTGTTTAGTTCATCTAACATTTGCATCATTTCTCGTGCACTTTCTGCTATCACAACCATATCATCTGCAAATATTATACACTCTGCTCCCCGATCCCCAACACAAACTCCATTTTCTTCATTAAAACTTGCATTGATCATTTCCCCATTGAAGGAATAGCTTCTTTAATTTTCGGAATGCCTCTTCTTTTCAGAACACATGAATGACTTCAAGTAACATTTATTAAAATATATGAATAATAATAATAATAATAATAATAATAATAGTTACGTGCTTTTACGCCCCACTAACTACTTTTACGGTTTTCGGAGACGCCGAGGTGGGAGAATTTAGTCCCGCACGAGTTCTTTTACGTGCCAGCAAATCTACCGACACGAGGCTGACGTATTTGAGCACCTTCAAATACCACCGGACTGAGCCAGGTTCAAAACTGCCAAGTTGGGGTCAGATGGCCAGCGCCTCAGGCGTCTGAGCCACTCCCCCTTGTGGCTGGGGGCGGTAGAATAACACCCACGGTATCCCCTGCCTGTCGTAAGAGGCGACTAAAAGGGGCCTCAGGGGCTCTGAACTTTGGAGCGTCGGTTGGCGACCACGGGGCCCTCAGCTGAGTCCTGGCATTTCTTCCACTTACTTGTGCCAGACTCCTCACTTTCATCTATCCTATCCGACCTGCCTTGGTCAACTCTTGTTCTTTTCTGACCCCGACGCTATTAGGTTTGCGAGGGCTATGGAGTCTTTCATTTTCACGCCCTTCGTGGCTGTTGTCTTCCTTTGGCCGATACCTTCATTTTTCGAATTGTCGGACCCCTTCCATTTTTTCTCTCTGATTAGTGTTATATAGAGGATGGTTGCCTAGTTGTACTTCCTCTTAAAACAATAATCACCACCACCGCCACTCTGAACCACTCAGCTCGCTCCCCCTGTGAGTGGGGGCGCTAGAATAACACCCACGGTATCCCCTGCCTGCCATAAGAGGCGACTAAAAGGGGCCTCATGGGCTTTGAACTTTGGATTGTGGGTTGGCGACCACGGGGCCCTTGACATTGCTTCCGCTCACTTGTGCCAGGCTCCTCACTTTCATCTATCATATCCGACCTCTCTTGGTCAACGCTTGTTCTTTTACGGCCCCGACGGTATTACGTATGGAGGCCTCGGGAGTCTTTCATTTTCACGCCCTTCGTGGCTGTTGTCTTCCTTTGGCCGATACCTTCATTTTTCGAAGTGTCGGATCCCTTCCATTTTTTCTCTCTGATTAGTGTTATATAGAGGATGGCTGCCCAGTTGTACTTCCTCTTAAACAATAATCACCACCACCACCACTACCACCACCACCACCACCACCCCCCTCACCACCAGCACCACCACCACTCAGCCCGGAAAAAAATAAAATTAAGACACAGGCTAGCAGTATTTGAAATATCACATATTAATAATATTGTATTAAATATCGGTCAGCCCCGCGGTGTAGGGGTAGCGTGCCTGTCAGGGATTTTTACCTGGCTCTGAGGGCTGGTTCGAGGTCCACTCAGCCTACGTGATTACAATTGAGGGGCTACCTGACGGTGAGATGGCGGCCCGGGTCTAGAAACCCAAGAATAATGGCCCAGAGGATTCGTCGTGCCGACTAAACAAAAAACCATCGCAATCTGTAGGCCTTCGTGCTGAGCAGCGGTCTCTTAGTACGGGCTGTTGAGCCATGGGATTTGGTTTGGTTTGGATTAAATGCTGGCGTCGTTGCCAGGAACTACAATATAATACGATTTTGACTCCACCTTGTTAGATGAATGTTTGCATTTGAAATGTTATCTGCAATTTCTAACGGGGAGCGACGGGAGGACAACAGAATCGTTATATCAATATCAGTTTCTTTGCAAAGAGGGTTTTGATATATATATATACATACAATTCCTCGGCTAAGGCCAAGTACACTAAACTCCAACTGCCCAGGGTCACACTCCACCAAAGGTTAAAGCAAAATAGGGAATTTAATGACTGGATAGATCACTTTATTCAAGTGCTTTCCTACATTTTGCGAGCTTTAAAATGTAACTATCATATGATTTAACAGCCTATTCCGACTGGACACAATTAATTGTGAGAAGCTTTTCTTTTTTTACTTTATATTATGTGAAAATGAATGAAAATCCACAGCCGGTTTCCAGTCATTTGGCCGGGTCAGGAATGGAATGAATGAATTCCCCTTCTAGAGGCGAGGATGGGCACTGTGCCGGCTGCCGAAGTCTCTCGCACTCCTCTGGGGGAATGATTAATGAAATGAAATGACATTGGAGAGTGTTTCTGGAATAAAAGATGACATGGAAAACCCAAGTACCCGGAGAAAAACCTGTCCCGCTTCCGCTTTGTCCAGCACAAATCTCACTTGGAGCGACCGGGATTTGAACCACGGAACCCAGCGGTGAGAGGCCGGCGGACTTTGTAGTCTATTATGTGCTTCTCTCTCTCTCTCTCTCTCTCTCTCTCTCTATATATATATATATATATATATATATATATATATATATATATATATATATAAAATATGAGTTTTGGCTGTAGATTGCTCAAAATTTAAAAAGCACCGTATTTCTGTATCGGTCGTGTCCACAGTAACTTTTTAATTTTCCTTCATGTCTGCCTGTATGTATGTATGTATGTAGGGGCATCACGAGAAAATAGCCTTAGATAACTAACTGAAAATCGATAAGAGAAGTCGAGGAATGAGGCTCTACAATGTAGGCTATAAATTATTCACGCGGAGTGAAATGGTAGTTTAGGCCTAACAGTCGGTTTTCAAATATTTATGTTATTAATGGTCCTATCGATAAATACTGCATAACTGAAATTATATAGAATTAAATTTCCGATCATTTATGTCTTATACATTTTTACCGTACCGGCTATGATAACAGATATTCATGAATGTCGATTTTTAGCCGGGCTGAGTGGTTCAGACGGTTGAAGCGCTGGCCGTCTGACCTCACCTTGACAGTTTCGAGCCTGGCTCAGTCCGGTGGTATTTGAAAGTGCTCAAATACGTCAGCCTCGTGCCGGTAGATTTACCACGTAAAATAACTCCTGCGGGACTAAATTCCGGCACCTGGGCGTCTCCGAAAACCGTAAAAGTAATTAGTGGGACGTAAAGCAAATAACATATATGAATTTCGATTTTTTGTTGCTGAGTCCATATCAATGTCCAGCTACGAGAAAATGGATTAACAGAATTTAATGAAAATCGGTATGTAAAGTATACTGCAGTAGAGGCTATAAGAGCTATATTCACGCTCGATAAAATGATAGTTTAGGGTAAGGCGCCTAAAATTTCCTTTTTAAATACCTATGTTATTATATTATGCAAGTTAATAAAATCTTATTCACAACGTGTACACGACTTCATCTGGAATTCTGTATACAATGTAGAATTTTGTAGCGAAGCACTGGTGAAAGGCGCGGTGACAAAGTTCGTTTGGATCAAGAGCCTTTACCCTTTCACAATACTTAACTTCTCCTCTCCCGATATTCTTAATTGTATTGTTTGAAAGTCGGATACATTGTTAAATATTCTTGAAAAACAACTGTAACCTTGAATTCTAGTTTCCGTGAATGACATTTGCCCAGAACAACTTGTAGTTGGAGAACATTACATTTGCATTCTTCTTAAATTTATAGACGTTCAGGTTTTTAAAATAAATCAAGTTCACGATGTCCAAATGTAATAATATCTACCTGTTGATCATTACAACACTGATCACAAAGCAGAGTCTAAATATTACACGAAATCAGACAATCAAAATGATAATATATAGGTTAGATGTCGTGACAAGCGGTTGTCGTGACGTGTATGTATGAGTGGAGCTCAATATGAAGTTTGTAGGCTACCGCAGCACGCTTAATAAAATCTGTTGCCGCATTAAACAAAAGAGAAGCGGCGCGCGTTTATTTAAACCTATGGTTAGCAAAAATATGTTTACGAAGATATTAATTCGACTTTTTTTAAATAATGAAGACAATGAAACGTGCTATATTTACTGAAATATATTTTGAATGTATTAGTTTGAATATAAATAAATCGATTAATAGATTGTGAAGAACACGCACTGGTTTGAGGAAAATGTATAAATTCCTTCTTCTCTATAACGGAAAGAATTTCCATTCTAGGAAGATACTGCCCAATCATGTACATATACGTGGACACTATGTGAACTGCAGCTTGATCTACATACAACTATAGAATGCATGCAACAACTATCAACAAACAGAGAATGATAAACAATCAACTTCTAAACAAACAAAACAGGCACTGTCAAGAAGAATACGGTAGTTCATTCGCTACGTAACACAAGACTAGTCTACTATTGTAATATTCAGCGTTTATATATATCGTGAATCAAATGTATATATCAGCAACACACCGACCTGTGAATTCAGCTGACTGTATTACTCCATTAGACTGAACTAGAGCATCCCGGACTGGGACCACGATGTCTGGGTCAACAGGGGGGCGTGACACAAATTAGACAGATGCTGCCATCTCTTTTTCAGACAGGCTAACTCACTCGGCGGCAAGGAGATACAGTATTGATTCCAAGCAGTTCCACGCTTGTACAGTGTTGTTTTTGACACGAACTTCAAGAGTAGGATGGCCAGATGCAAATAGATTAAAAAAGAGGACAATGCCGGTAAAAAAGGACACCCAAATCATCCATTGAGAGTCTAAATTTAGATATATTCACGTACATAATGTTTTATTAATTTACATATTATTATTATTCCTTTTCTTCTAGCGCTTTTCCAACACATGTGGGGTCACGAGTGCGAACTGTGTCGCACCTGCGGATTTGGCCATGTTTTACGGCCGGATGCCCTTTCTGATGCCAACCCTATATGGAGGGATGTAATATGGTGGTTGGTTGTGTATGTGTTGTCTGAATATGAAGAGGAAAGTGTTGGAACAAACACAAACACCCAGTCCCTGAGCTACAATAATTAATCAGGTGCGATTAAAATCCCCGACCCTTCCGGGAATCGAACCCGGGACCCTCTGGACCGAAGGCCTAAATGCCGAACTTTTCAGCCAAGGAGTCGGACTTATGCATATAAAGGGTAAGGTCACCGGACAAAAAATTAGTCACCTCTGGAGAAATTATTGCAAGCATCATCTAATGCGATGTAACTCCGCCTCTGGACTTGATAACCGCCTGGATTCGGTTAGGAACTGAGTCCGCAAGGTTATGCAGGTACGTCGCATCCAGGTTAAAACAGTCGCTGAGGATCTGATCGCGCAAATTCTACCAAATTGCGGCGATGCTGATGTCGGCGTTTTAGCCGCTGTTCCAACATGTCCCATAGATTTTCACCCCTTGTGGATACACACGGTATCCCCCAGATGTCGTAAGAGGCGACTAAAAGGGACCCCAGGGGCTCTCAAGTTGGTAACGTGGGCTGGCGACAAAGGGCTCTTTAGCTGAGTCCTGGCATTGCTTTCACTTACTTGTGCCAGGTTCCTCACTTTCCTCTATCCTGTCCGACCTCTCTTGGTCAACTCTTGTTCTTTTCCGATCCCGACGGTATTAAAGTACTCGAGGCCTAGGGAGTCTTTCATTTTCGCGCCCTTCGTGGCCCTTGCCTTTCTTTGGCTGATACCTTCATTTTTGGAAGTGTCGGATCCCTTCCATATTCCTTCTGATTAGTGTTATATAGAGGACCGGGCGAGTTGGCCGTGCGCGTAGAGGCGCGCGGCTGTGAGCTTGCATCCGGGAGATAGTAGGTTCGAATCCCACTATCGGCAGCCCTGAAGATGGTTTTCCGTGGTTTCCCATTTTCACACCAGGCCAATTCTGGGGCTGTACCTTAATTAAGGCCACGGCCGCTTCCTTCCAACTCCTAGGCCTTTCCTATCCCATCGTCGCTATAAGACCTATCTGTGTCGGTGCGACGTAAAGCCCCTAGCAAAAAAAAAGTTATATAGAGGATGGTTGCCTAGTTATACTTGCACTTAAAACAATAATCATCACCACCACAGATTTTCAATGAGGTTCAAGTCAGGTAGTTTTGCAGGCCAATCAAGATGTAATGGGATGGGGGAATGTTAAAAAAAAAAAAAAGAGTCACATATGAGTCCAGGCCGATGAACTTTGCTGTAGTCATCTTGAAAAATCGGGATATGAATAGTATACTCATCATACAGGCGTTGATTGAAAGGCAACAGCTGATCATCCAGAATCTTTAAACAAACATGCTGGTTCATGTTAGTGGTCACCTCAGTGAGCGGGCCCAATCGATGATACGAAAAACACCCCCAAAACATCACTGACACATCCCCGCCTTGCACATATCCAGGATAAAATGCTTCATTTGGCCTTCGGTGTACTCGACGATGTGCGTCATTGGTATACAGGCAAAAGCGTGATTCGTCAGACCACATTACGTTCCGCCAGTCAGCTGCTGTCCACGTTAGATGATTTCTAGCCCATTGAAGACGTGCAGCTTTGTGTGCCTGTGTGAGCAATGGCCTCTTGCGAGGTGACCGACTCAAAATGTTCATTGCATGCATTCCCCATCGCAATGTACTCTCGCTAAAAGGTTGGGATCGACCTACAGTAAATGCTTACAAAATTTAAACAATGAAACTAATTTACTCCCCGTGCTGGTACTTTTCTGAAAATTCAGTTTCCTTCAGGGGTTTTGCCGTGTCTAACATATGCTTATAAAAAGATTGTATTGAACCATTTGAGACGGTCCATTGTGCTGAAACCAAAGAAAATAGTCTCTCTACATTTGCATTGTGCCCTGGTAAAGAAAAAAAAATATTCTGCAAGTTTTAATAATTCTGAACTAAAATCAACTGACTTACATGAATTGAAATCCTCTGCCCATTTCTGACTACAACGTAACTTGTTAAATTCAGGATCATTACCATTCCCATTCAGGAATTATTTCAAATTGCAGGACTGATCGAATTATTTCGCATCATCAGTTTGAAAGGATTTAGACTTAGCTTACAAATACAGAATACATTTTTCAACATCACAATAATCTTTTTATTTTTATTTTGCTATTTGCTTTACGTCGCACCGACACAGATCGGTCTTATGGCGACGATGGGACAGGAAAGGTCTAGGAATGGGAAGGAAGCGGCCGTGGCCTTAATTAAGGTACAGCCCCAGCATTTGCGTGGTGTGAAAATGGGAAACCACGGAAAACCATCTTCAGGGCTGCCGACAGTGGGATCATCACAACAATAATCAATATCACTTTTCAGTGCCATCCATTTAAAACAGGCTTCCTTCAAATCCCGGTTATCTCCTGTCGCTTGGCTCGTTGTCAGCTATCACGGGGTATTGCTGAAAAATAAGCATGTAGTATACAGAGTAGTAAACAGTGTTACCAGGTCTACAAATACAAAGTCGGTAGATTGTACGTAAAAAATTCGGGAATTTTAATGAAAATGTCGGTAATTTCTTGAGCAATGAAATGATATAATACAACTAAATTAAAGAATTCAACAGTCATTTGAAGTTATTAGGAGAAAAATACACAATTTCACTCACACATTCTATCTGGCCACTCAATGATTTTTCTCCTCAAATTTCCTGTAGATGTAGTTATTCATCAGGCGTCGAAATTGTGTGCCAATTTTGAAGTCATAGCAGGATGCAGATTTTGTATTCTGTATGCGGGTCGGAGATTTCTGTTCGAATGATGCAGTCAAGCGTGAGTTTTGAGTTCGATAAGCGGGAAGATGTTACGTAATTCGAGCCTAAATGAATGCGGGGAAGTACCTAACGAGTGATATTATCGATAAAACGTTATGCAGTGAGACAAGGAGAACTTTTCAGAACAAATATATTACGCACCATTAGTTGTTATTATTAATCGTTTTCCACAAATTTGGATTAGAACAAATTTCGGGAGATGTTTTTGTTTTTTTCGAATTTTCTAGTGTGTTGCAAAAAAATCGGGAGATCTCACGAAAATTCGGGAGATCTGACAAGACAACACTGGTGGTAAATAGCGATTATTATCACAATACAAGGCATGCATAGAATAATCGCATGTACTGTATCGATAATCGCATTTATGTGTATCAATACGATATCGATAATGCCGTCACGTAATGAAGAATACTTGTATTATTCAAATTACCCAAAAATAAGCAGATTTACTAAAAAAGAACATTGCGGGTTTTTAAATAATCCACCCAGACCCCGAACAATGGTCTAAAAAGGAGGACATATCCGGATAAAAGATGATATCTGGTCACCGTATAAAGAGGGAAAAAGTACTATCACTGACTGCCTGCCCGGTGGCTATGATCGATAAGGCGTCAAGACTTTTACGTTCTAACACCGTGGTTAGCGGGTTAAAGACCATTGGCGGAAAAAAATAAGTCACCATCAGAATATTGGCTGGCAGGTTGTATACAATTTCTAATTACTGCATTGCGTGCCAAGAGCCTGGATTCAGTTCCAAATCTGTCCGCAGTATTCATATAGTGTGGAGACATTTAGCCTTGTGTCATGTACAAAGACCTGCGCCAGGTCTCTCCAATGGCCCATGACAATCAATCAATCAATCAATCAATCAATCAATCAATGAATCAATCAATCAGTCAATCAATCAATCAATTCCTACTGATGTTCGGAAGGAGACTTACAAATAATCACCAAACAACGTCACTAACAAGCTCTCTGCTAAGTTTCCCTACCCATCACACTACTGCGGTGATTCATTCGTCCCCGCCACTATCCGCCTGTGGAATTCCCTGCTACTACGACTACTAAATTGTTTCCACTCCTCCCCTAAAGGGGAAGGCGGGCCTCTCAGACGGTGTCGCCATCCCTCAGGCCGCGAGATTTGTTACGGTGAAGGAGATGCTCGGAGAAGGTGAGGGGGTTGGCGGCCGTGGCCTATGCAAGGAACTGTCCCGGCATTCGCCTTAGTGCAGGAGAATGGAAAACCACGGAAAAAACCTCTGCTCGTTTCGCCGGTCACAGTGCTGAGCTGTTGGACCGCGGACCAGCTGTGGCCACTTATGGGCCTAGGCCCACTCTGCATCTACCGACCGTTAAAACAACTTCATCGCTGTTATTTAGTCAGGAGACAAATGGAAAACGCATGCGAGTATCGATTAGTGAAGTGTTCCGCTTTTAATCCCTCCGCGTGCAGATGATATACATCCGGACAAGGCTCCCAAACCGGGATATATGGTAACCCGAAGTATATGACTTGATTCTTCTCGACACGGAAAAGCACTTTACACTTTCCGATCTTGTCATGGGAATCGTGAATTATCATAATGAGAGAGTGCGACTGCACGCCAGGAAAAGATTTATGCAACTTTACGGCTTTTCAGTCGAAAATACTAGGCTCACCAGACAAAAAACTAGTCACCCCTCGAGAAATTATTATAAGCATAATTAAATAACGTGTAACTCCGCCTCTGGACTTGCTAATCGTCTGGATTCGTTAGCAAGCGAGTCCACAAGATTGTGCAGGTACGTCACGTCCAGGTTAAGCCACACGCTGAGGATTTGATAGCTCACTTCCACCAAATTACGGTGATGCTGATGTCGGCGTTTTATCCGCTGTTCCAACACGTCCCACAGATATTCAGTGGGGTTCAAGTCAGGTGATTTTGCAGGCCATTTGAGAGGTAATTGGGTGGGAGAGTGTTCACAAAACATATGCGTCCGGTCCGATGAACTTTGCTGTTGTCAGCTTGAAAAATCGGGGTATCAGTAGCGGTAGCATAGGTAGGATCGACCGATTTAGTATAGATATAGTAACAAAATAATGATAGAACATAATGAAGGTGCTTGTGAGTCTGTGGTGTGCGCATGCATGAAAGGACACTGATACAAGTGAATTATGTTGATATTCAGACTGCAGAACACTACAAAAATCCTACACTAAAATACAGAACAGGAGCAATATGATCAGGGTCAACAGTTTTACAGTATGTTCAGACTACAATCTAAAATCCAACTTTCGAGGCTCCCTACAAAATAGATTCAGGAGGTCTGTTGGTTTTACAGTTATGTCTCTACGAATGTTCAAGAGAGCCAACAATTTGAGTCGACTTTCATTTGTTCATTGTCAGTTTCCGTTTATTTCCTTCTGTAAAACTTCAAAGGTGGGAGAGGGGTACTAACTCCCCAGTAACCCCGCCCCCCTTGGCTACGCCCCTGAGACTTACGAATGTTGAAAGTGCTTATATAATAATATGCATTTTATTTTATGTACATAAACATGAAAAATCTGTACTTGTTGCACATCTACTTGACACAGCACATTAAGAATCAAATTACAATATTCGTCCGCCTCTGTGGTGTAGTGGTTATTGCGATTAGCTGCCCCCCCCCGGAGGCCCAGATTCGATTCCCGGCTCTGCCACGAAATTTGAAAAGTGTTACGAGGGCCGGAACGGGGTCCACTCAGCCTCGGGAAGTCAGCTGAATAGAGAGGCGTTCGATTCCCTCCCCAGCCATCCTGGAAATGGTTTTCCATGGTTTCCCACTTCTCCCCCAGGCAAATGCCGGGATGGTACCTAACTTAGGGCCACGGACGTTTCCTTCCCTCTTGTCTATCCCATCCGATCTTCAGAACCCCCCCCCCCCTACCCCTCACAAAGCAGGTGAGGCCCCCTGGGAAAGGTACTGGTCCTCCTTCCCAGTTTTGTTCCTAGACCCAAAGTCTCATGCTCCAGGACACTGCCCTTGAGGCGGTAGGGGTGAGATCCCTCGCTGAATCCGAGGAAAAAACCGACCCTAGAGAGTCAAGATGTACAAAAATTCTCTCACTGTTTTACAGATACATCCGAAAGGGATAAAACTGAATATTTTAGAAACTCTAGAAATTTATAGGAATCAATTAATAGATCCTTAACACATAATAAAAAAATTGAAAATGAATATTTGAAAACTAAGCTTCTGGGAGGACACACACCTATGTTTGACTCAATATAGATGTAATAAAATCATAATCCACAAAGCCCCTAGTCTTCGATAAAATAGTATAATATTCTTAGAAAACTACTGTGTATTAAATAGAGCAACAATTAAACGTCACAATGTCCCTACCTGACGACAGTGTATAAGCTCTAAAACGCGTTGTGGAACACAAATTAATAAAAACTGTGACGGATCATAACGACTAAATTACCTACATTTACAAAAAAAAAAAAGCCACATTTAACTTCCATAAGCAATTATTCCCACCACGAATTTACATCTTTAATAGGAACAGAACAGGATGAAGGAAAACTGAGTACAAAGTGACTTACACAGTTTGTGTTTTAGGTTTCTATACCTACACAAATTTATTCTAAATATAAGGAACCACACACGTGCATTCACTCGCGCTGAGAAGTATATTAGCGAGCAATTTTTCAGAGTAGGGGGCTACCTTCACACAAAGAACACATATTGACGAAATCCTGTCCGTGTGACACATGAAGCCTTAGTATAAAGGAAGATATCAATCACGCCCATCACCCAAAGTCACTACTAGGATGCAAGTTAAAATAAAAAGATATGTTTCATTCTCGAAAGAACATCATCAGATTCTATCATATCACACTGAGATATTTAGAAATGTATAAACACTTGCTGTTGCTCTGTCATTGGTGCGAGTCCAGCTGGCTAGCCAGTCCATTGACCTTCTTCTACGCCGCGCCCCACTTACTGTAGGTCAATGACACGCTGTATTTTACCTATACGTGTTCTATTTTAGTGCTCCCATTATTATTATTGTTGTATACAAGGAACTTGGTATACAAGGCACAACATAAAAGTTTATTGCTTCAACACATTTATACAATATGTACATGAAATAGAACGAAACTTTTCTTGAAGCTTGTTGAGTTGCACACGTTTAATGTTAATGTAAGGTAGTAGGCTGAGGGCCTGAATATTATTTACATAGGTACAAATGGCGATTCCTATATACATTCAATCTTGTCTTGATGAGACAGTCTGTTCAAATGAGAGAATGTTCTTGATAGTTGAACACTATCGGTCATGTATAATAACAAGTGTAACTTGTAGATAGAGTTCGTATTAGCAGAATGCTAACAGGAGGCGTATAACTTGCAAGGAACTTGCGTCTAATGTTCATATATAGCAGAATGCTACTATTGGAGTCGGAGCACTGTAGGGGACTTGAGTGAGTAGCAGAATGCTTGGATGGGTGCTCGACGTGGCTACGGGAAGCAGGATGAATGAGGCAATGTCCAGAGGTGAAACCTCACGGCCAGGAATCAGTCCCACCTATTCAGAACACATTTTTAAGAGGGTGCCTCCGTGCCTGACTTGCGGTGTAGTCTGGTCATTGGACACTGTAAGAGTCCTGGAGAGGCGAGAAACGTTGCTCCTTTTATAGCGCTGGCTGACGTCACCGACGATCACGTCAGCGCACTGCAGTCTGCCTCGTGGTCTCTGGAAACATCGATGTGTCGGGCGGGCTGCGGAGATTGCAGGCGCGGAGGACACACACAACAATATTATTATTATTATTATTATTATTATTATTATTATCCTAGAATTACAATTATTTTGTATCATCTAAATAGCATCTAATGGACTGCCTATTATACCAGTAATTTTATGTTATACCATTTACATTTGGAACAGTGCTTGCAGTTTATTAAATACTGATAGCAAATTAGAACTTGCCAAAATATTTTCGATTTAATTTTAACAATTACACCTTATCCAGTTCAACATATTATTACATTATTGTATCTCTTTCTTTCTTACCCTCCAGGGTGGAGCAGAGCAGAGTAGAGCAACCAATAGGAACTAGACGCAAGGGCGAAATAGATTATGTCATACCATCGACATGCAGGAAAGGAGAAACTTGAGAACGCATGTGTCTGAAATATGACGGATGTGAGAACACGAAGAAACAAGTCTGAAGAAGGTAAGTCCAGGAAGTGGTTGAGAAGAAATACGATATGAGTAAAGGACTGCGTTCAAGGTTTGGACTTAAAGTGAAATATGCGCCTGTGAGGTAGGCAACCCGCACAGTAGAAGCCAACGACGTATTTTGGATAAACAGGCAAAAAGTCCTTCCTGTATTTAAGAGACAACGCTCTGCTACCAAATGTCAACGTTGCTTACATGTCGTATTTAAGAGAGCTGGGGTCGGACGAAAGTTGCCATTCTTGTCTTCCCAACAACTAGCCCTCCCTTATACTTCCAATTATCACGCGAATGATTTTTGTTTACCTCCCTTCTTTTTTGAAATCCATTACCCAGTTTCTCAATACAGGGGCTGCCTGGCCGAGGCTGTAAAGGCGTGCTCTGTTCGCCCGGAAGGACGTGGGTTCGAATCCCCGCCAGGAAGTCGTAAAATTTAAGAAACGAGATTTCCACTTCCGGAGGTGCATAATGGCCCTGAGGTTCACTCAGCCTACATCAAAAATGAGTACCAGGTTAATTCCTGGGGGCAAAGGCGGCCGGGCGTAGAGCTACCCACTCTACCCCATCACGTGTCGAGGTTAACAATGGTGGAAGCCTTTACCTTCTACTCCTCCAAGGGCCTTCATGGCCTGTACGGAGATGACTTTGCTTTGCTAGTTTCTCAATAGAAGTGATGTGTGGTCTCGGGTAATGCACTGCATTATGAATGCTGAACGCTGGAGTTCGAATCACAGTACGGCGGAGATTTTTTTCTGAATAGTAAATAACTCATTCTTATTTAAGTCAATACATTCTTCTTTCTTAATCCGTTTACCCTCCAGGGTTTGCTTTTCCCTCCGACTCAGCGAGGAATCCCACCTCTACCGCCTCAAGGGCAGTGGGACTTTGCGTCGGGGGATACATTTGGGAAGGAGGACCAGTTCCTCGCCCAGGAGGCCTCACCTGCTATGCTGAACAGGGGCCTGCTAGGGGGGGGGGATGGGGCTAGGGGGGATTGGAAGGGATAGTCAAAGAAGAGGGAAGGAAGCGACCGTGGCCTTTAGTTAGGTACCATTCCGGCATTTGACTGGAGGAAACGTGGGAAACCATGGAAAACCACTTCGAGGGTGGCTGAGGTGGGAATTGAACCCCCACTACTCAGTTGACCTCCCGAGGCTGAATGGACCCCGTTCCAGCCCTCCTACCACTTTTAAAATTTCATGGCAGAGTCAGGAATCGAACCCGAGCCTCCGGGGGTGGCAGCTAATCACACTAACCACTACATCACAGAGGCGGACGTCAATATATTCACTACGTATATATTTTTACTACATTGCGCCTGCTAAATCAAATTAATGGACTTGCACTTGAGTGAATGTATCTTTTAGCTCCCGTCTCTTTAGAACTTAATTAACCAGTATCTCAATTACAATGTCCGACAGTGATGTATGATCTTGAGGTAACGCACTGGAGTATGGATGCTGAGCACTGGAGTTCGAACCCAGTAAGGCGGAGAATCTTCACTGAATAATAAATGAATATAACTTTCAGTAAAAGAGTACTGCGGAAGTGAGGGGTGCAGAGCAGCCAATAGGCACAGCTGAGTAGAACATGTCATGGCGGCGACATGGATGCCTCCAGAAACTTAGAAGTAAATATCTGAAATATGGCTGATGAGAAAATGTGAAATAAGGAATTCTGAAAAACGACAATGGCCGAGAAATCGTTCAGAAGAAGTTGTTCAAGGATTGAATAGTAAAAGGGGGAGGGAGGTGCGTGTGTAGCGCCTGTGAGGTAGGCAACCCGCCCAGCAGGGGCCAACGACCTACTTTTAAACAAACCGACATAGAGCCCTCCCTGTATTTTAGACAGCTGGGGTAATGGCTCCGGTTTCCCCTCTGGGTTGGGCCGAGCGCTGCCTAATACATGTTCCTAACCACTAGCCCACCCTTGGCCCTACGTTTATCAACAGACCAGAAATCCAAGATTTGGTTCTGGTTACTGATTGGCTGTAAGCGAGCATGCACACTACTGTAGACTTAGACTCTGCCTTATTCACTATGAAGTAATTTAAATCTGTAGGTCATGTGATCTGTCGTCGTATTCAAAGAGTTTTTACTTATTTTTTGATCGTGTTTACTCGACCGTACGACATACGAGCATGGTACTGTAAAAGTTCATCTTAAGTAATAACCAGAAGATATGTATTTGCTTAACTGGCATAGTGCAAATGCTTTAGTTTCTCTCTCCTAATAGTTCTAGCCCTAGTTAAAAGTTCGCGATGCATCCGCTACGTTCAGATTCAAATCATTTTATTTAATTTTTATGATAACCTATGTGCTGCCTTTTTTACAGACTCCCTTTCTTAATCTGTTTACCCTCCAGGTTTGGTTTTTCTCTTGGACTCAGTGAGGGATCCCACCTCTACCGCCTCAAGGACAGTGTCCTGGAGCGTGAGACATTGGGTCGGGAGATACAACTGGGGAGAATGACCAATACCTCGCCCAGGCAGCCTCACCTGCTATGGTCTTGAGGTAACGCACTGGAGTATGGATGCTGAGCACTGGAGTTCGAACCCAGTAAGGCGGAGAATCTTCACTGAATAATAAATTAATATAACTTTCAGTAAAAGAGTACTGCGGAAGTGAGGGGTGCAGAGCAGCCAATAGGCACAGCTGAGTAGAACATGTCATGGCGGCGACATGGATGCCTCCAGAAACTTAAAAGTAAATATCTGAAATATGGTGGATGAGAAAATGTGAAATAAGGAATTCTGAAAAACGACAATGCCTTGTGGTGGGGATCGGAAGATTGGAAGGGATGGACAAGGAAGAAGGAAGCGACCGTGGCCTTAACCCTGTAACGCCCAAACCAACTGTATGATGACATAAAAATTATGTTTCCAGTAAAACTACTTCCTATAGCCTCAACTTACTCTATTATATGTATTTTGTAACATTTCAAATTTTTGACCCTTTTATTTTTAATGTGACATATTTGTCACACTGGGCATTATATGATAGATTTCATTCAAAAATAATTTTATTATTAACTAACTTCTTATATATGCCCTGTACATTCATTCTCTTCCTAAAGAGTGGCTTGATATTAGTTATTTATATTTTAACAGAAATAGGCCTTAAAATTAGAATAATCGACCATATAAAAATAAAAAGCATATAAAAATGAGCATAAAAAGGAGCATTTTATTTCAATTTTCGCTGTGATTATAATTTTCTAGCGCTATCTACACATGGAACCTTCTGAAGCAATTCTGGTCTTTGTTCAAACAAAGAAATACACTACACTTTTCACACCAAATGTGGGAGGCCATCTTGATGCATATCTTGCAGCATCCTCTTGTGTCTTTCCATACTGGCCAGTGTTCGTACTTGTCTTTGTGGCAATCAGTAACTGGAAGAATTGTTGTAGCTGCTTTCTTCCTAGATTTTGACACATCGTCTCTGCTACCTAGGTCATGCTCGCTTTGCTTTACCTTTGCCAGCTGAAACAAGGGCACAAGCAATTTCAGCCTGAAACTTTCTCAATGCCATGTGTTGCTCTTGTAGACTTTTGCAATTCTCCCTGTACTTGATCCAACTATTGACAACTGCAATGCATATCAGATGCCAAAAGATGTACAGATACAATCTTCTATTCGTTCTATGGAAATCTGAAAATAATAGCAAATTATTATTATTATTATTATTATTATTATTATTATTATTACCCCATATTTCACTCGTATATGGCATACGTGATGGTAAATAATCACTCAATTTCAACAGGACAGACAACAAACAACAGAAATACATAACACACGCCATTCAATTGGAAATACCCTCGAATGCCCAGTGTTACATATTTGTAACATCAGATTCTGAAATCGCCCTACAGCTACACATATTAAGCTGGTGCACTCCCAAAGTACATTTTCTCTTCAATGAACATTATAATTTCATAATACAACTTTATAAGTATGGAAAACACTAAATTGTAGAAACAGTAAGAATAACAAACTTACCTTGCGTGTCATCCTCCTTCACAGCAGCGACCGGTTGACTTCAATAAAATGGCGCGAACTTCCCGGACCACAGTTGAAGAAAATATCCACCAGAGTGTGTTCATGACTGTGTGACAAATGTGCTACACTGGGCAATAAGATGTATTCTAGCTTCTGATAGCATCTGAAATTCGTGTGACAAATTTGTCACGCCTGGCATTATAGGGTTAAGTTAGGTATCATTCCGGCATTTGCTTGGAGGAGAAGAGGGAAACCACTTCGATGATAGCTAATTTGGGAATCGAACACCCCTCTACTCACGTGACCTCCCGAGGCTGAGTGGACCCCGTTCCAGCTCTCGTATCACTTGACAAATTTAGTAGCAGAGAATCGATATTTACTCGGCTTTAAAAAAGAACGGCTGACACTACTGCTGTTATAGCTATTTAGAGGTGGTAGGTAGTGGTCTCTGCCTCTGTGATGTAGTGGTTAGTGTGATTAACTGCCACCCGCGGAGGCCCGGGTTCGATTCCCGGCTCTGCCACGAAATTTGAAAAGTGGTACGAGGGCTGGAACGGGGTCCACTCAACCTCGGGAGGTCAACTGAGTAGAGGTGGCTTCGATTCCCACCTCAGCCATCCCGGAAGTGGTTTTCCGTGGATTCCCACTTCTCCTCCAGGCAAATGTCGGAATGGTACCTAACTTAAGGCCACGGCCGCTTCCTTCCCTCTTCCTTGTGAATCACACACTATCTTCACATTCCCCCACAAGGCCCCTGTTCAGCATAGCAGGTGAGGCCGCGTGGGCGAGGTACTGGTCATCCCCCGATCCAGAGTCTGAAGCTCCAGGACACTGCCCTTGAGGCGGTAGAGGTGGGATCCCTCGCTGAGTCCGAGGGAAAAACCGACCCTGGAGGGTAAACAGATAAAGAAGAAGAAGATGTTGCTGTCAGAGAGGGGAGAATACAAAGAACATCATGTTCGTGTTCTTTCTAGGAGATTGGCTTCAAAAGTAATGAAGTGCCATTCGTAATTGGTGACCCTTATCGGCGCCCGATATCTCCAAGGTCATCAGATGTGCGTCGTACGTCAGCAAGTAGTAACGAGCATTCATGCACGAGATTAGCAGATAAGCAGACAAGTCACGTATAGCCTTCTTAGCTCAGTGGTAGAGCACTGGTCTCGTAAACCAGGGGTCGTGAGTTCGAACCTCATAGAAGGCATTTGCTTTTGGGAACACAAATATCATCGGAATTGTCTGACATTCGGTATACTACGGCTTGATTTTTTTAAATGGATGGAATGGACTTTTCCGAGTTACAAGCTTCAATGTAATTTAATTTACTTTACTTTAAAAATCAAAAAATTGGGGAATGCGTTTTGATATTTAAACTGTCTTAGCATATTCGCTTTCTGTACGAAGGGTTCGAATTTCGCAGTCCGACCTCTGTTAAAAGTTAAAAGTTCAGATCGTTAATAATAATCACTCACAGTATATCGTACCGGTACTGTTTGGTTGAAGGAAGGAAAAGCTGGCTCGAAAAATACTTCTAAAATAACCAGTTTAAAACAATTTTCCTCACGAGGGTAAACTTTCCGGCTACGTACACTGATGTAAGTTCTCCATGACTTATATTAGCCGAGGACTGGACACATTCGTTCGTGCGAAAAGCTTGCACACAAGAAGATCGGGGAAGATTAAAGAAAGAAAATGTAGCGGATGGAGGTATAATGATAAACTCCCAGGATCTCTTAAACCCAGTACCGTACCGTTGGAGTTTAAAAATGGCAATGGAGGAAGATGAGGCATACTCGAGTCCATTGAAACTTTAAAGTACGACGTTTAAAAAGAGGGAAAGTTACAGAAACTCTACACTTACTAATTTAGTAGCGAGGGATCCCACCTCCACCACCTCAAGGGCAGTGTCCCGGAGCTTCAGACTCTGGGTCGAGGGATGACCAGTACCTCGCCCAGGCGGCCTCACGTGCTATGCTGAACAGGGGCCTTGTGGGGGAATGTGAAGATAGTGTGTGATTCACAAGGAAGAGGGAAGGAAGCGGCCGTGGCCTTAAGTTAGGTACCATCCCGACATTTGCCTGGAGGAGAAGTGGGAAACCACGGAAAACCACTTCGAGGATGGCTGTGGTGGGAATCGAACCCTCCTCTACTCAATTGACTTCTTGAGGCTGAATGGACCCCGTTCCACCCCTCGTACCATTTTCGTGGCAGAGCCGGGAATCGAACCCGGACTTCCGGGGGTGGCAGCTAATCACGTTAACCACTACACCACAGAGGCGGACAGGCACCACTTTCAATTAAATTATAATTAGTTTCATTAACAGATTAAGACAGTTATTGAAATTCGTAACAGAAACTATCTTTCACCCTTTTAAAAGTACACAGAGTACAATGCGTCTGACATCTTAACACTGATGTCTTCGATGAGCTTTGATAACTTCACAATTTACGTAGATTTAGTCCCAAACAGCATGAACAATCACGTTAGAAATTGGAATGGAAGACCTACGGAAGTATGCGGCGGAAGATGAGGTAAATAACCTATCATGCTCAGTTTACCAGCAAATTGCGAGACATCACGAGATTTCCTTCTTCTGGGGCTCCAAAGAGAAAAAATATTAGAGCTACTTTGAACTTCTGTAGCGCTCACATCAAATACGAATTTTGAACTATTTAGAGACAAAAAAAAAGATACACGCTCATTTTTACGGGACAACCTTTCATAATACGGGACGCAAAATTTTCACCTCAAATACGGGATGTCCCGTACATTACGGGACAGGTGGCAACCCTACCTAGAGGGTAATCAAATTAAGAAGAAGAAGAAGAAGAAGAAGAAGAAGAAAAAGAAGAAGAAGTAACTTGAGTTGACGTTCAGGAAACTAGAAGATACTCGTATTTCAGATCTCACGAACCGAAGATTGTGATTTCTTCCGTATAATAAAGAGCGAGTGTAATATTGAGGGGTTTGGGAAGAAAAATGCAGTTCGGACAGATATGATTCGCAGATTGTTGTTGAAGTTATTTCACAAGCATATGTTATTTCCTAAGAACAGGAGTTTAAATAAGTAACACCAGTGTGTGTTAATAATTTCCCACCGAGCTCGATAGCTGCAGTCGCTTAAGTGCGGCCAGTATCCAGTATTCGGGAGATAGTAGGTTCGAACCCCACTGTCGGCAGCCCTGAAAATGGTTTTCCGTGGTTTCCCATTTTCACACCAGGCAAATGCTGGGGCTGTACCTTAATTAAGGCCACGGCCGCTTCCTTCCCACTCCTAGCCCTTTCCTGTCCCATCGTCGCCGTAAGACCTATCTGTGTCGGTGCGACGTAAAACAACTAGCAAAAAAAAAAAAAATTTCCCACGAGGAGGTTACGAATTAAAATCTGTGCCTCCTGTGAGGATCGAACTCACGACCCCTGGTTTACAAGACCAGTGCTCTGCCACTGAGCTAAAGAGGCGACATATCTAGCAGTCTTCCTACTGCGAACATTAGAATAATACGTTGTGATATGTTCTGCAAAACCTGCTTCGGATTGTTGAAGAAATCGCAGTTAAGACAAAAAAACCTGCGTAGTCATTACTCCATCATGAGAACAAGAGCACCATCAGTAATGGAAATAAAAGTGGTGTATATAAAATACGCCCTCCTCTGTGGTGAAGTGGTTAGTGTAATTAGATGCCACCCCACGGAGTTCCGGGTTCGATTCCCGGCTCTGCCATGAAATTTGAAAAGTGATACGAGGGCTTGAACGGGGTCCACTAAGCCTCGGGAGGTCAACAGAGTAGAGGGGGGCAGCCATCATCGAAATGGATTTCCGTGGTTTCCCACCCCTTCCCTCTTCCTACTCATCAAAAAACTGTGCAGTGTATTAATGAGTTGGAACGTTATGCGTTTGTGTATAAGCAACAGTGGCGTATTCTGGGATCAAGACGTCGGCTAACACTGTCTCACCATGTTTGAGAGACGGAGTACACAATATTTTCGAGGTTTGGTTTTAGTAACGCACTCCCTATATGAACAAATGCACAAAAATTAACATTGCTGAACTTACATAGTTTAGAAGAAATGTAATAAGCCTAACATATGATGTTCTTGCTTATTATTAGCAATATAATTTGAGTATTCCTTATTCTTCCCACATATATATACAAATATGTTAAGGAGGCAAGTCACTCGACGGAAGAGTTTCCGAGAAACGACGATCTATTTCGCAATTTCTCAAACATGATCTTGAGCTGACTTGAGTGACTGCTGATGCAAAGCACGTGTCCCCTTGTTTGCTTGTTTATTGTGAATAAAAATAATACACAACGTTTATCAAGTATACTGTTTAATTAGTTGGAAGTGCAAACGTCCGTCCAGTATGTGTGTGTGTGTGTGTGTGTGCGAGAAAGTGCCGTAATTGTAAACCATATGTGAACCACGCCAGTCTGTGATTAAACATTAAACCACCGAGTGGCGAGAAGACGTGTGTGTTAAATGTGTTTTCCAAATTTCGTGAAGAAAATCCTGGAAGTACTCTGGATGAAGTAACACGTGCAGTGGCTGATCAAACTGATATTTCTAAGGCAAGTATTTACCGTGCTAGGAAAGAACTTAAGGTTGACAGAAGACTGGTTACGATTAAGAAAACCCGTAAAGGAACAAAGCTAACTGAAAAATACGACAGGTTTACAAAAGACGCTATCTGTAACAAAAATTCATTACTTCCTTTTAAGAAATGAAATACCTTCCCACTCCTAGCCCTTTCCTATCGTCGCCATTAGACCTATCTGTGTCGGCGCGACCTTAAGCAAAAAAAAAAAAAAAATAATAATAATAATAAAAAAATTAAAAAATACATTGTTATCACTTGAGGTTTGGGCTTCATCGATAGCTTTGTTAGTCTTCGGTATACGCCACTGATAAGCAACCAGAAATGACTGAAACTTTTGTTTGGACTAAGCCGGAAAACTGAATGAGAATGGCCATGTTCAAAAGTCGAAAAATAATATTGTGCGGTATTTTCTACAGGTTTTTTTGCTAGTTGCTTTACGTCGCACCGACATAGATAAGTCTTATGGCGACGATGGGACAGGAAAGGGCTAGGAGTGGGAAGGAAGCGGCCGTGGCCTAAATTAAGGTACAGCCATTTGCCTGGTGTGAAAATGGGAAACCACGGAAAACCATTTTCAGGGCTGCCGACTGTGGGATTCGAACCTATCTGCCGAATACTGGATACTGGCCGCACTTAAGCGACTGCAGCTATCGAGCTCGGTTTTTACAGGTTTAGTAGGCATGAAATTCAGTGTACTGTACTGTATAAGAATTCAAAGAAGCTCAGTATTTGTTATGTATATCCAGTATACAGTACACACTAGCTTCCTTTCCTGCACCGTTAGTCAGTTGCGAAGCTATTTGTTAATGAATGGGTCAACAGGAAATCTTACTATAAAATTTCTTGCAAAGTAGTTCCAAACGTCGAGTTTTCTTGGTTGGAAAATGGTCAATCACACTGTCCTTCAATACTTGATCACTCATCAATTCTTTCACAAGCATTATAAAAACACTAGCCATGCTTTATGGTGGGTGTGCTATTTACCAACTGATGAGCCCAAATTAACACACGGAAGCGAAACGCTGGCAACCAGGAATGAGTTAGCTGGAAAATGTATAATGTCCGATAACGGACCATTTATATTGGTATTATTAATAGACGCACGAAATTAAATTTAAACCGTATTATCGCCGACAGCCTGCCCGGTGGCTATGATCGTTAAGGCATCAAGACTTTTATGTTCTAACAGCGTGATTAGCGGCTTCAAGACCAATTGGCGGAAAAAGAATGTCACCATCAGAATGTTGGCTGGCAGGGTGGGAGAGGTAGTTGTATACAATTTCTAATCACTGCATTGCGTGCCAAGAACCTGGATTCAATTCCAAATCTGTCCGCAGTATTCATATAGTGTGGAGACCTTTAGCCTTGTGTCAAATAAAAAGACCTGCAGCGCAGGTCTCTCCGATGGCCCATGACATCAATCAATCAATCAATCAATCAATCAATCAATCAATCAATCAATCAATCAATCAATCAATCAATCAATCAATCAATCAATCAATCAATCAATCAATCAATCAATCAATCAATCAATCAATCAATCAATCAATCCATCAATCAATCAATCAATCAATTCCCACTGATGTTCGAAAGGAGACTTAGAAATAATCACCAACAAGGTTATTAACAAGCTCTCTGCCAAGTTTCGCTACCCATCACATACACTTGTGTCTCGGGAACGCAGCGCGTGGAGCCACTCGGATTGTTTTGGTTATCTTCGGTTCACGAACTAGGCTGCGAATTTTAACGTAGAGTTTTAACTACTTAACTATATTTTTAAAGCGTTTTCAAGTCCCTGAAAAATAATCAGGCGGCAAGATTGAAACAATGAACGTTACGTGTTTAAAATTGATAGAAATAATGGAAGTAGTAAAATAATGGAACTACATAATGATTTTTGCTTCTTTCTATTATGATAGTTGAATGTCAATTATACTGATAGTTCGTGGAACCGAAGAGAGCTGAAACGTTCCGAGCGGCTCCACACGCTGCGCTCGCGAGACGTAAGTCCCATCACACTACTACAGTGATTCATTCGTCCCCACCACTATCCGCCTGTGGAATTCCCTGCCGGCTTTAATCAGAAATATTCCTGGTACTCTGCTGTTCAAAAGGTGTTGCAAACATTAACTACTTATAAGAACATAATCTACAGCACATATCCTAAGATAATTTACTTTTTTCACGTAAATATTAACCGTAAGAACTAGATGATAAGTTTTTACAGTTAGTCTATAAGTTACACATTTTAGTATGTCGTGGAATTTAACATAAATTAAACAATTGATTATTTTGGGTATAATAATATGCTCTACATCGTGAGCCACGCTATATAAAACAAGGCGATAATAAATAAATAAATAAATAAATAAATAAATAAATAAATAAATAAATACATAAAATGGTGTTATAAAGGGAAGTCTTGAGATCGATGTCTTGAATTATGATTTTTTTAAAATATATAATTTGCTTTACGTCGTACTGTCACAGAGAGGTCTTATGCCGACGATGGGATAGGAAAGGTCTAGGAGTGTGAAGGAATTGGCCATGACCTTAATTAAGGTACAGTTCCAGCATTTGCATGGTGTGAAAATGGGAAACCACGGAAAACCATCTTCTGGGCTGCCAACAGTGGGGTTCGAACCCATTATCACCCGAATACTGCATACTTATGAATAAATTAGCAAGGGGTAGGTTTTGTCAATCCGCTTCAAAGACCCGAGGGTCCACAACTCGAAGCGGGGTTAAGGCGCGGACGAAGGGGTGGTGGTGGTGGTGATTGCTGTTTTAAAGTAAATTACAACTAGGTAACACTTCTTAATACTAATGAGAAGAGAAATGGAAGGTTGCTAGTGGGTTAACATCGCATTATCACATCGAAGGTTTTGAGCGACGCAAGGATGGGAAAGGCTGAAGATTTAGAAGGAAGAATGCCAGAATCGACTACAGAACTGAACTGAAGGCCTCGTTGTCAACATTGATGGAATGGCCTATCAAAAGCTTGCCGCATGGTAACGTTTTACGTGCAACAATAATATATGAGCCGAATTAGAAGGCGCAGGCTGGAGATCATCATTACTACACGGCAGAAATAAAACAAAAGACAGGCTATATATACAAGGTGGTCGGAAACAACGTGAAAAAATAATTCCACATCTCGCACCGTTGACATTTTATTAGTTGCTGGATTTAGCCAATCAGATCACTTCGCGGGTGAATTCAAATGGGCTTTGAGCGGCTGCACGTGACTTAAGAACTGTTTGAGAGCCATGCATCTGAGTTCGTGCGTAACCTCGGCCGAGGTAACACGGCAAGCGGCGTGTCGGTACTGTGCGGTTATCGCGTAGTGCAAGTGTGTGTTCCTAATACATATTTTGTGTAGTTCTTGGGAAATTGTACGTACAATCATGGCAAGTATCAGGAAGAACACTATAAAATGTGTTTTCGACGACAGGATTAATAGGCCTTCACCTTTAGAAATCCATCGTTGGATTAGTCACGAACTAAAACTTAACAGAGACCAAGTGATTGCTATACAGTTAAATAACGGAGAAAATGCTGTGTACATAAAACTAGTATCTGTGACTCTTTATGAAAACCTTCTAGCACGTCACGAAGGAGTGAAAACTTTTCTATTAGCTAATGGTGGTACCACTAAAGTAACGGTTTCGGCAGCGGACACGTTAACTAAACGCGTACGTGTGTTCAACCTCCCTCCAGAAGTAAGCAACGATCGTCTTGCACGAGTGCTCTCTACATATGGAGTAGTCAAAGACATCCAGGAAGAACGGTGGAATGAAGCCTACGAATTTTCTGATGTAAGTAATGGCATACGAATTGTAAAAATAGAACTTAAGTACCCTATCCCGTCTCAGCTTATGCTGAATGATTGTAGAATTCTACTATCGTACGAAGGACAATCAAAATCATGTTTCTATTGTAAAGAAACGACACACCTTCAAATAGATTGTCCCAATAGGAAAGCGCGTTCCGCGCTGAGTAGAAAACAAACATACAGTTCCGCAGTGGCCGAGTCTGATGGGAGCAGTACACTAAGCAATACAACAGATGCAGAAGTCGACGTTCTCTCGCCTGAATACCCAACCGTATTAGAGAGTATTACTCACACTCCGCATAAACAACAACACAACTTTCAAGAAACCTCGCTTCTAGCTGACAGCATAGCAGACACATCTTTACATCGTAGTACGGAAGAAGCAATCAGGACACTTTGTAGCGACAACCTGGAGAAGGGGGAAAATATTCAGACACTACGGGAGACTGTAGATCAGGCGGCAGCTGACGAGAACCCAGTTGGAATGAAACAAATAGTAAATACACCACTAGAAAGACAGCTGTGGTCTGAGGATATGGAACTTCAGGACGACACTCATACACCAACAGGAGACACTCAGTTAACCAACAAGAACACACACCCAGATTTTACAAACCATCCAATTACAGACAACAAACAAACACAGCCTGCTTCCTTGCGCAGTGCAGACATGGAGCTTACACCGGATTTGGACAATTCTTCCCTTGCTGACCCTGTAATTGATCCTAACACACCTACAGGACCGAGTGTTAATGAAAGTGCAGTGACGTTGCTAGCAGGTGACAAGACTACCCCGAATACGACAGGCAGTACCAAGGACTCTCACAACCTACAGATGAAAGTTGTCAAACAATACGTTGCACGTGACGAATCAAAACCGTACAACACCCAAAGGCGTAGTACCTCACGCAGTCGGCTTAAATAATAGAAACTCTAAACCAGAGTATGTGTGACAGTGTATTGACCACAACAGCTTAATCACATCCTTCTACCGGAATGAATTCTACTACAATTACCTTGATTCTTCCCTTGTTTCTGCAGATGACTCTTCTACGTTGTGTCACCACCTTGAATGTAGGCGGCGTCAAAAGTCTAACCACGCAAGCTCTCCTTCAGGATTTTCTCAGGGTTCATGACATAGATATCCTATTTCTTCAAGAAGTTAATGATCCAAACTTAGACTGGCTGTCGGGATACGAATATAAAGTAAACGTAGGTCCATCACTTCGAGGTACGGCTATAATATATCGAGCAGGACTGACTGTTTCTGACGCGGAGTTTCATCCCAATGGTAGAATTGTTTCTGTGCAATGTGAGGACACCATTTTTATTAATGTTTATGCTCCGTCCGGTTCGCAAGGGCGTCTAGACAGAGAACGCTTATTTGAAGATGACATCAGATATTTTGTGCAGGGCCCTATTAACAACATAATTTTGGCCGGTGATTTTAACTGTGTATTAAATCCGCGTGATCAAACTGGACATTTCAATAACTGTCGCAGCCTACAAAATCTTGTTGAGGGATTACAGTTACATGACGTTTGGGAACTGAAACATGGAACTGATGTCCAATTTACATTCTACAGGGCTGGGTCGGCTTCTAGAATAGATCGGGCGTATATATCACGAGAGATGAAAACTAGGCTACACAGTTCTGAGGTTATACCGGTGTCCTTCAGTGACCATCATGCTCTCCTCTTTCGTTCCTCAACAACAATACGACCACCTCTACATGGGCATGGATTCTGGAAACTTAATGCGTCCCTCTTGTACGACCAAGATGTCCAAAATGATTTTCGAGCACTATGGATGAAATTGCGTAGTAAACGATCTAAATACCATTACCATGTGACCTGGTGGACGGATACTGTTAAACCAGAAATTAAACGATTTTTTCAAAAGATTTCTAAACAACGGGCAAAGGAAAAGAGGAATACCTTGAATTTTTATTATGAAGTTTTATACCAGCTTCAACGACAGCAAGCCAGTGGAGAGAATGTCCTTAATGAAATGAAAGAACTCAAACACACTATCATTAATATTCAAGAGAATCATCTGAAAGGGGCGTTCGTCCGTGCAAAAGTCCCCTCAGTATATGAAGAAGAGCGTGCTTCACTATTTCACATTTTGACTGAAAGACGTAAAGGGAAGAGGAAAGCAATTACTAAACTCCGGGATGAGCATGGTCACATACAGTCGGAGATGACAGACATTCTCAAAATTGGTGCAGACTACTTCACAACACTATTCCATGACGACCCACCCATTAATCAGCCCTCTTACAGCATCCTACAGCACGGTCTACCAACACTGAATAAATCGTATGAGTCAAGTTTGATTGCAGACATTACCTCGGAGGAAATACTCTCTGCACTTTCCCAAGCACAGCGTCATAGCTCTCCAGGCCCAGATGGAATAATTTATGAATTCTACAAAATAATGTGGGACATAATAGGGGGTGACCTGTTGCAAGTGTACCAAGAAATACTAGAGCGGCCACACATCTTAATGGAAGATTTCACGTCGGGAATTATTATTTTAATTCCCAAAACCACAAGACCTCTAGAAATGGAAGACTTCAGACCGATCACCTTGCTAAATACAGATTACAAGATCTTCACTAAAATAATAGCATCTCGAATAAAACTGCAGTTGAAACAGATCATCGGACCATGGCAATCGTGTGGGACATCAGATCAAAATATTATCTCCAATCTGTTAGTGCTCAGAAACATCATTCTGTTACACGACAAAGCCTCATCGAACCTTCCTCCCACGACACTCGTAAGTTTGGATTTCCACAAGGCCTTCGACAGAATAAAACATCCATATCTATGGTCCACAATGCAAACTTTCGCCTTTCCACCTAAATTGATTGAGTGCATTCAAGAACTGTATAGAATAGCTACCTCACGAATCCTTATAAATGGACATCTAACTGGGAAAATACCTATACGGAAATCATTTAAAGTTAAAAACTTCATTATTGTTCCGTACATCTTATACGGAAATCAGTTCGTCAAGGATGTCCCCTCTCTATGCTTCTGTTCATCGTAGCGCTAGAACCATTTCTCCACCGAATAAATCAGTGTATATTTGGCCTGTCACTCGGTGCACAAAAAGTGACAGTACGGGCGTATGCTGATGATGTGTGTGTTATCCTAACAGAACCATCCGACGAAGAGCGAACTCTACATATCATCCACGAATTTGAAGAAGATTCAGGATGGAACGTAAGTAAGAAAAAGTCCGGAATGCTGCTTCTTGGCCGTCATCCATCACCTTCGCCTAATAGATCACTGCCCATTGCAACTAAGTTGAAGATCTTAGGAATTGTTTTCCAACAAAATTTTAAAGACATGTTAACCGAGAATTGGACGTCGACAATTAATAAAGTTAGAAACACCTTAATGCAGCAGCATACCAGGTCTCTGAATTTCATCCAAAAAGTATGGCATATTAATGTGTTTGCTTTATCTAAAATTTGGTACTTTGCGCAAGTCCTACCTGCAACAAAACAAATAACACAGCGTATAGAACTTTGTCTAGGCCACTATCTTTGGAGAGGTTCCCTATATCGGGTGAGACGTGATCAGCTGTACTTGCCGGTTACACATGGCGGACTCAACCTAATCTGTGTAGACCTGAAATGTAAGGCTCTGCTGGGAAGAACAATACTTAAATCACTGTCAGGGTTGCACACTCGAACAGAACTGACATTTCTTACACCTCCGGAGCCTGATGTCAGAGGTGGTCGACATAGGCATATACATCCTGCTTTCCGAACCATCGTTGGTATCCTTGACAGCCTCCCGCAGGATCGGAAGGAACGAAAAGAATTTCACACGACAAAGAATTTCTACACTTACCTGCTGAAAGGATTACAGCGACCAGTACCGGTAGAACAAAAATTTCCTCAAAGAAAATGGAAAATGGTGTGGTCAAACGCTAACAATCAACAAGTACCCACCCCGTGGAGGTCATCAGTCTACTCGTTAATTAATGACATCGTTCCAACAGCAACAAAACGATTTCGTCACCACTTGTCTGAAGATAATAAGTGTGGACATTGCGGCGAGGTTGATACCACAGTGCACCGAGTTACATCTTGTCGAGAAGCGCGACTTGTCTGGACATGGACTGTCAATACAGTGCGGAAAATACACGGAGGTCTGTCTTCTTTATCGACTGAGCAGTTAATGATTGGCGAATTTCAACTGGAGGAAAAATCAGCAGTGAATGCTGTAACATGGTTGCTAGCGGCGGCAGTGCATTGGAATTTGACGGCATACGATAAGAGTGGATGGACTTTGGTGGACTTTATCAGATCAATCAAGACTGCTCGTTGGGAACTGGTAAAAAACCGCAACATAGAGAAATTTGCGAAACATCTATTTCATTTTTAAATGTATTTTCTGTTATGTTATCCGGTGAGGTACTGAGAACTGATAACAGTGAGATGACTCTGTATTTTTTTTTTTAAAGAGTGTTATTCTACTTTGGATTCTTTCCTTAAATTATAACGTGCAGTTTAGTGTTTCTATTAGACTCAACACTCGTATACAATTCTACAGGTGTGCTTTTGGGTTTCAGGTCAGTCCCTTTCTTTAAACTGTCATTTTAAAAAATTAATTTGCAATGTGATTTGTACTTTGTAACTTTGTACTTTTGAAAAGGCGAATACAAAAAAAAAAAAAAAACACAAACACACTATTGGTTTCAGCCGGGGACACTGTAGCGCGCGATCCTGTCAGCTCGGAGGTCTGTATTCAAAACCCTCCCCTGGCGAAGTTTTATTCTTCTGCTGGTGCTCTCATGCAGGTTTTAAGCTACGTGCAGATTTATAAACACCGCCCCGCGAAGCCCATTTGAATTCGACCGCTAAGCGATCCGATCGGCTAACTTCAGCAGCTGATAAAATGACATCGATGTGAGCTATCGAATTATTTCTTTCAAATTATTTATCAATATGACCAACTCTCTAATACTTACATACCCGGTTCACGTTGTTTCTGACCACACTGTATTATACAGTATTTATCTAATACAACTGCTGCTCTACAAGTGTGAGACTGAAAAGAGGGGACAATGTCAACAAACTGAACAAAGAGAAAACAACAAGAAAAAACGCCCCTTTACATTTGAGATTGCCGGATTCCGTTGTATTTCTGTGTACCCCATCATGAAACAGTGAGAAGGTGAAATCTTGCAGTTCGAGGAAAAAAGGTCGTCGTGTTCTGAGCCAGACATTACCGGCCATGTCTCGTGAAGTAGAGTAAAGAACTGAAAAAAAAAATGAAAAAAAAATCAAGAGTAGACTACCACCTACAAAAATCTTACCCACTTCACAAAGACATCCAAGATTTGTAGTGGTTATTGTGATTAGCTGCCACCCCCGGAGGCCCGGGTTACATTCCCGGCTCTGCCATGAAATTTAAGTTGTACGAGGGCTGGAACGGGGTCCATTCGACCCCGGGAAATCAGCTGAGAAGAGGGGGGTCCGATTCCAACCTCATCCATCCTCGAAGTGGCTTTCCGTGGTTTCCCCATTTCTCCTCCACACAAATGCCGGGATGGTACCTAAGTTAAGGCCACTGGAGCTTGCTTCCCTCTTCCTTAACTATCCCATCCGATCTTCCCATCACCCCACCAGGCCTCTGTTTAGCATAGCAGGTGAGGCCGTCTGGGCGAGGTTCTGCTCCTCCACCCCAGTTGTATACCGCCGGCCCAAAGTTTCACGCTCTACGACACTGCTCTTAAGGCTGTAGATGTGGAATCCCTCGCTGAGTCCGAGAGAAAAACCAGCCCTGGACGGAAAACGGATTAAGAAAGAAAGAAAGAAGGAAAGAAAGTCATCTAAAATGGTCATTCGTTCCAGAGCCTCCTCGCTGGGTCTCTCGATCTTTTCGAAATCTGAACCAATTGCGCACGAGAAGCGGTGACCTTTAAAACAACTTCATCACTGTTAATTAGTCAAGAGACAAATGAAACACATGTGAGTATCGATTAATGAAGTGTTGCGCTTTTAATCCCCCCGCGTGCAGTTTGTATACACCCGGACAAGGCTCCCAAACCGGGATATATGGTAACCCGAGGTGTATGACTTAATTCTCTAAACACGGAAAAGCACTTTACACTTTCCGGTTTTATTATGGGAATCGTGCATCATTACAAGAGAGTGCGACTGCACGCCAGGAAAATATTTATGCCACTTTACGGCCTTTCAGTCGAAAACACCAAGCTCACCGCACAAAAAATTAGTCACCCCTCCAGAAATCATTATAAGCATAATTTAATACCGTGTGAGTCCGCCTCTGGACTTGGTAACTGACTGGATTCGGTTAGGAAGTGAATCCCCAAGATTGTACAGGTACGTCACATCCAGGTTAACCCACACGCTGAGGATTTGATCACGCAATTCCACCGAATTACGGTGATGCTGATGTCGGGGTTTTATCCGCAGTTCCAACATGTCCCACAGATATTCAATGGGATTCAAGTCAGGTGATTTTGCAGGCCATTCGAGAGGTAATAGAGCGGGGGAATGTTCATAAAACGAGTCACATATGCGTCCAGCTCGATGAACTTTGCTGCTGTCATCTTGAAAAATTGGGGTATCAATAGCAGTACCGTAGGCAGCATCGACAGATGGCGGGGTTTACGGATACACAATTATGATAGAACAAAATGAAGTTGCTTGTGAGTGAGTGGTGTGCGCATGCATGAGTGTCATTATAAGGACTCTGATACAAGTGAATTATGTTGATATTCAGATTGCAGTACATTCAAATGTAGGACGAAAACAATATGATTAAAGTCAACCGTTTTACAGCGAATGGTATGTTCAGACTACAATCTAAAATACAACTTTTGAGGCTCCTTAGAAAATAGATTCAGAAGATCTGTTGGTTTTACAATTATTATGTCTCTGTGAATGTTCAAAAGAGCCAACACTTTGCGTCGAATTTCACTAGTTAATTGTCAATTTCCGGTTACTTACTTCTGTAAAAATTCCATAGGGGGATGGGTTCTAACCCCCTCCCCCAGTTAACTCACCTTGGCTCCTCCTGAGTGTTACGAATGTTAAAAGTGCTTAAATAATAATAATAATAATAATAATAATAATAATAATAATAATAATAATAATAATAATAATAATAATAATGTTGAGTATTCAGCCCGAAGGCTGGTTGGATCCTCAACAGGTTCACCATTAGCTGTCATAGATGGCCTAGGTGTCACTGAAGAGGCGTACTAGGGAAATGAGGAGTGAGTTAGTTTCCCGTTGCTTTCCTCACTGAGCCAGAAGTTGCTATTGCACATCAGTCTGCCAAGCCCACTGAAATGCGTGCACCAACCGACCCTATGAGCGACATTTTCACACAATTTATAGCAGGGACTGGCTGCATAAGGAATGGCATTACTAGCTTCACTCGTACCTCAGTCACTTTCATATTGTCAAAGCCAAGTATGAGACAGATCAATGAAAGTAACAATTTTATTCTAGCCCGTACCAGAAGACATAGTGCACTGTAAACACTACATCTTGCCAGCAAAGGCCTAATAATAATAATAATAATAATAATAATAATAATAATAATAATAATAATAATAATAATAATAATAATAATAATAATAATAATAATAATAATAATAATTGTACCGGGCGATCCACCCCTACGCCCTACTTTTAAATCTTGCGCCAAGAAAACCTCCTCTGCAGGAGAAACACTGAACTTAAAACTAAACCCCCTTAATCTTTTGCTCAGAAGATGTCACTACCTTAATTTTGTGATTATGAAGTTGCCAGTACTGTGTGAATTTCAACGTGCTTTGTTTTCCGTTCTTCAAGAAGTGTGTACATTCTCTCATAGATGTCTCTGCTAAAGAACTATGATCATGCACCCTGGTGCGAAGTTAAGGAACTTTTTGAAGAAATTTTATATTCATAAGTTTGTCCTTTACTAAATTATGTTCATTCATTTTTGGGTTGGCGATATTGACCTTTTCTTTCCGCCAGTTTTGAATTCAGCCAATCCCTGATTTATGTAATTAATTTTCAGCCTATCACAGGTTTCTTCTTCGATTTTGTGTATAACTTTTCATCTACCAATAAAAGTGAGAGGGGGTGGCTTGTTTATTCATGAAAGGTCTCGAACTTTCCCCGAGGGTTTATAAACTGCGGATTTTCACGTCTCTTGGCCATTTGATCAACGTCTATCTAAGTGTGTGGATGTGAAGCAGGAGGCGGGAGGCGCCTCTTCCATCAGGCAGCAGGTCTTCAGCAAGGTAATGGCCATTAAACATCTTTATTTCTAGCTAGCTCAGCAGTTTAACCCGCAGGAAAGGTCCGAAACCTTTACCATGTAACCTATCTTTCTAAACATGTAATTTTCTGCCGGCTAATGTAAAAACTTAATTAAATCTGTAACTGTAATTCGGGGATAGAGAGTGATTTACCCTCTCGAGCTCCCCTTCATTTTGGTTTGAGGTGACTACGTTTTGGTAACTGATCTTCTTCTCTTCCTTAATGTTTTAAAATTTCTTTCTTATACGGGTCACCTCCATAGTTTGGGAATAGCCCCTGTTTCATCGGCCTTGTGCCCGTTAGGTAGGAAGCTATATAGAGGAGTGCAAGTATCCGCCTCCTTCCTTTTTGTTTGGGCCATTTATTTAACGGTTATTTCTTTTACTCGAAGGCCCTGTAGGTTGGGTACGAGATACCCCTGTTTCAAATTGTAAGCTGACCATGGAAGGCCAGAAAGAGTAAGACATTTTTGGTGTTGCCTTGACTAAGCTGGAAAAGCTGAGAGCGCGTCTGCTCTTTTCAAGTATTGTAAAAGTGCCTCTAGGAGGCTTGATATTGTAAATTAGGGAGCAAGTGCTCCAGGTATTAGGAGATTTCTGCCCTTTTGTAAATTTATGCTCCTCTGTAAAGTTTGATCTGGAAGCTCAAAGATTGTAAAACTAGGGGCTGGCAGCCCAAGTGTGTTAAGGATTTGAAGTCTTGGATTTTTCTAAAGTCTTGTTTTTAATTTGCTATGTAATTGTTATCTCACTAAGTGAGAATTTGTTAACTTGTTGCTTTTCGAAAATATAACCTTCCATTTCAGTTTAAATTCTTTCTTGACAAGTAGTTAGACCCATTCACCCCGGCACCTTCTTTCACCTCTGCTGATCCACCAAACCACGGTAATAATAATAATAATAATAATAATAATAATAATAATAATAATAATAGTAATAATATGCATTTTATTTTATTTACGTATGGATGAAAAATCAGCAGTTGTTGCACATCTACTTGACACAGATCATTAGGAGTCAAATATACAATATTCTCTCACTGTTTTACAGATACATCATAAAAGGATAACACTAAACATTTTAGAAACTCTAGAAATGTATAGGCATCAATTAATAAACCTTTAACACATACTCGTCAGCCTCTGTGGTGTAGTGGTTAGTGTGATTAGCTGACACCCCCGGAGGCTCGCGTTCGATTCCCGGCTCTGCCACGAAATTTGAAAAGTGGTACGAGGGCTGGAACGGGGTCCACTCAGCCTCGGGAGATCAACTGGGTAGAGGTGAGTTCGATTCCCACCTCAGCCATCCTGGAAGTGGTTTTCCGTGGTTTCCTACTTCTCCTCCAGGCGAAAGCCGGGATGGTTCCTAACTTAAGGCCACGGCCGCTTCCTTCCCTCTTCCTTGTAAATTCCTTCCAATCTTCCCATCCCCCACAAACATAGCAGGCGAGGCCGCCTGAGCGAAGTGTTGGTCATCCTCCCCAGTTGTATCCCCGACCCAGTGTCTCACGCGCCAGGGCACTGCCCTTAAGGCGGTAGAGGTGGGATCCCTCGCTGAGTCCGAGGGATAAACCGACCCTGGATGGTAAACAGATGAAGGAGAAGAATAAGAATAAGAGAAAATACATGGGTTGATTTTTTAATAGTGGCAACTACTTTTTATTTAGATACATAGCATACTTACAACGTTAGGCGTTTTAATACGCCTTCGAAGTAATCACCACCGTAGTGTAGCACTCGTTCCCAGCGATGTTGAAGCCATTGGATGCCGCTGAGAGCGGGTGATCTCTGGAGGTCGCGGACGGAGCGGTCGGTGGCCTGGAGAATGTCATCCACTGTGCGGAAATGGACCCTTCGAAGTGGTGCTTTCATTTTAGGGATGAGATCGTAATCGCAGGGGCCTAGAACTGGAAAATAAGGGGGTTGGTAAAGCACTTCCCAGCCCCAGCGATTGAACAATTCAGTCACAGTCTGCTGCATGCGGCCTTGCATTGTCATGCAGAATGATGGGTGGGTTGTTCAGGAAGTGGTCTCGTTTTCTTCTTAAGCTGCGTTTACACTAGCGAAACTTCCTCGCGCAAGTTGCTCGGGTGAAACTTTCTCGCTTCGAGTGAAATTTCGCACTACCCAAAACAGAGCGCAATTCAGAGCGAAAAATAGCGCGAGTGGGGCGAGCCGCCTTCGACAAGCCTGAACGCTTCTGTTCTTGTTTTGCAGCCAACATGGAAACTTGTTTTGTCCCTCCAGGCGCTGCAGCCGCGTTTTGCATCATATCAATGTCATTTTTTATGAAGAAAGGGAAGACGAAAAATCGGCGCCCTCGACGACGGTGGAGCAAAAACAATTATTCCTTGGAAGAAGCCAATATGGAAACAGCCTTACGAGAGAAATGGTACAGGAACCCATTGATGATACAATTAAGAACTTCGTCCGCATGAGTACCCAAGATTTTGAACAACTCGTTTCAGTCAAAAAGTTGAAAAACAAGACAAAACATTCAGAGAAGCAGTAACAGTGAGAGAAAGGTTGGCTGTCACATTGCGTTTCTTAGCAACTGGTGATTCGTACACAAGTTTGCAGTATTTTTAAAATATCGAAGTGCACAATATCAAAAATCGTCCTAGAAGTTTGTGATGCGTTGATTGAAACACTTCAGGATTACGTGAAAGTAAGGATAATAATTAATCGCATTTAAAACAGTAAATCGACTCAGTATTATATATGTATTTAAAAAAAGTCAAATGAACAAATAGGAATGCTAATCATTAAAAATCACACAATATTAATTCAATTTAGAAATACATTTCGTATCCAAACCGCACCCGTTTAAAAAAGTAGCGCGTGTAATATTTAATTGTTGTGGATCAACACAAAAAATGGGTGAAAATGTAAAATAGAGATCAAATAATGGAAGAAAAAATAAATAATAAACCAAGTAAAATTAGTCACAAGCGCAATAGACCATCTAAATATGACGAATCCAAATGTTCAGGGCTTGTACCTTCTGAATGTGGTGTTGTCTGCCCACTAGTGGAAGTTCTTCACAATGACCCAAGAATGCTTCAAAACAGGTACCGGTAGGTTCAAAAAAGTAATGAAATGACACAATTTTGCATTATAAACCAATAGTAATAGCTTAGCTGATCCAGTGACTCTGCTCTTATTTTCTTTCGATCCTTTACTTCAATATGATCCCAGTAGCGCTTTCATCTGCGCTTTCACTGTAGAGATAGGAAAGTTTAGTTGAGAACTAATTTCCTTCCACGCATCTTCTCTTTTATTGCGACTGAAATAGTTTTTGTTTTTCGGATTCCACATAAAATCTCTATTTCTGTAGAGCTCGATGAGCTGCAAGCATTGTTCTTGATTCATCCCTCGCGCAACTACGGGGACCACGTTTACACGGAGAGAAATTCGATGAGCGATAGAATAGTTGCCCAGTTATACTTTCCCTTGAGTCAATACAGCGATATGATGCAGCTCGTACGCACTTGTAGCGCCATGAACGCGATGGAAATGCCTCCCCTGCTCGGTTGGCCTGTCAGAGTGCAGAACTGTTTAAGACCACGGACCAGCCGTGGCCACTTGAGGGCCGAGACTCACTCTGCATCTACCGACACACTTTCCTTGAAATACAGTATACTGGTGATTCAAATTTTGCACAATGAATGATGATGAGTGATGACATCACTAGAAGTTTTAGTTTTTCGGTTCCCGTCATATTAGCTCCCACCATCACTTTAACCCTTTCTTTACTTGTTAACTGTTCCTCACAAACCAAAAATGCCGTATTGCACAGTTAATGTTGCACAAAATTCGAGTTACAGGGTATGTTTTGCTTCAAGGGAGGAAATGATTGCTTCGAGAAATCGAGAAATTCGGGTAACCAAATTCGAGTAGTAGAGGAATAAATACATGTGAAGAATAGGACAAACGAGCGGGAAATTTAAGTTACTTCGAGATACTGAAAATTCGAGTAATGGAGGTTCGAGATATCGAGGTTCGACTGTATTTAATTTTTATCCTAGTTACTCGACAGTGGATATACCAGCACGATACTATAGAAGTCAGTAGCGTAGCCAGAATCGACCGATAGCGGGGGCTTATAGTTACAAGATGATGATAGAACATACTGTAATAAAGGTGCTTGTGAGTGTGTGGTGCACGCATACACGAGTGTCATTATAAGGACATTGGTAAACGTGAAATATGTTAATATTCAGATTGCAGTATACTACAAAATCTTACATTAAAATATAGAACGAGAACAATATGAACAAATCAAAAGTTTTTATGAATCTTAATTCACTGACTGCAACAATTCCTGTGGGATTTGAAAGCGATTTTGATTCATAAGCCGTGAAATGCGTCTCCGGTCCCTCTCAGTCAGGATCTTTCTCCGACCACAATTCTGACGTCGTGTTTCGTGACCATGCGTAGTACACTACTGCTTTTAGACACTTTGAACAGTCCACTGCGACACACCAACAAATCCAGCAAATTCGCACACTGTATGGCCATGGGCACGGCCAAACACGATTGCCCCTTTTGCACTCTGTCACATCCTTACTGTTATCCATGTTGACGTACACATCAGTGTCTCACTGATCGCTAATGCCTTATGAGTAGTAGGGGTAGGTATGTTCTAAAACAATGGGTGCTGCGTCAGCATTTTCCCACGAGGTCATTGACCCCTAGTAGTATACCTATGCGGGTTGTGATCCGAGGTCATTAACACCTACTGTACTATAGTAGTAGTGCAATGCCGATTCGCGGATTTTTCAAAAGAGAGCATGCCAAAGATGGCGAATAGTGTTATGAGTGAGTAATTTTCGCTCCGTAAACATCCTACTCGATTCGCATAATAAGTTGCAGAAAGCGTTTAATCTGTGCATAGTTGTGGAACATAAATTGACAAGCGTCAGTTCTACACTCCCGTCATGGCTTTGAAAGAAGCAACTAGGAAAATAACTGAATTTGAAGAAGTGATGAAGGACTTTCAAGCTCGCTTGGACTCCGCTGTAAGTGCTGCCAACCCTCCGACTGTACTTCAAACGCTGGACGGCGAATTCCAGGCATTCAAGTCGCAAGTAACAACTGCAATTGGTGACCTGAAGAAACAACTAAGCGCGATAGAGGATAAAATTCAGAAACAGGATGAGGCATTAGATGAGGCAGAGCAATATAGTCGCCGAAATTGCCTACTGCTACACGGCGTCCCGGAAGAACCGTCTGAAGATGTATATAATAAGTCTTTGGATATAATAAAAACTAAATTTTCGATTGAGCTCTCAATGAGTGACGTTGACCGCTGTCACCGGCTGGGGCGCCGAAGCCGGACATCTGCACAAGTGGTTGCGCAAGGAAATCGCCCGATTATAATTAAATTCCTGCGCTATCATGATCGTGATCGTGTGTGGCGAGCCAAGCGTGCACTGAAGGGGAGTGGACTTCTTATCACAGAGTCCCTCACAAGTGTGAGGAAAAGTATATTAAATCGTGCTAGGGACTTTTGGGGACCAAGAAACTGTTGGACTCAGGACGGGAGAATATATGTTTTGAAAGATAACACAAAGTTTCAAATATGCACGATTGCGCAACTAAATGCCTTAGCTGTGTAGGATGAACGAGTGGACTGTTAAATTTTATTATGTGTGTTTTCAGTAGTTTACGTTTGTGTGTGAGTGAGTGTGTGCATGTAATAGTCAGTGGATGTATTCAGTGCTGTTCTCAGGTAAGCTCATCTTATTTCATGTACCTACTATTAGTTTTCCTGTTATGTTGGTAGACGAATCTATCCCTTGTGTCAATGACCCGCATTCCTCGCCGCCCCTCTTAACTCAACCCTCACCCCTCCCATACTCTGAAGCAACGGGATCCATTCTGAGGGGACAGCTGATGAATCACCCGAGAGCTCTCTCGTGTTGTCACCTAAATTCACTATCCATTGCAGCTCACCTAGAAGAACTACAGGCAATTTTCGAAAATAATAAGGTGCATTGTATTGGCATATCAGAAAGCTGGTTACGTGGAGATTTGCCGTCATGTGCTGTAAATCTCGACGGATACTCGCTCTTACGACATGACCGTACTGACAGACGAGGTGGTGGAGCAGCCTTTTACTACAGGAATGATTTAAAATGCAAGATTATCTGCACCTCAGACCCAAGCCTTCCCCTGCGACCTGAGTATATGTTTGTTGAACTCGACTGTAATAAGAAAATATTAATAGGAATTGTATATAAGCCACCTAATATTAGACAAATGGGGGAATTCGAAGCAGCATTAACTGATCTTATCTCGGTCTACGAAGATGTCATAGTCATGGGGGATTTTAATACTGACTTGTTAAAACAAACTAGTGAATCGGATAAGTTGTGTCACATATTCCATGCTCTGAACATGGAAATCCTACCACTTAACGCTACGAATCATGTCTACTACCCTGACCACTCGACTCACACTTTAATTGACCTTATAAATTCAAATCAACCCCAGAAAGTCGTTAAGCACGGACAGATCCCAGCTCCTGGGATTTCAACTCACGACTTATTGTACTTATGTTACTCTATCAGAGGACCGAAGTATAAAGCACGCTACGTTATTTTAAGAGACATAAAACATATTGAATTAGATGACCTACGTAATGACGCATATAACTTACCGTGGGATGACATACGTAATTTTCATGACAATGACTCAAAAGTCAACAGATTCAACTCATTAGTGCTGAACTTGTATGACAAACATGCTCCGGAGAGGCAGGTAAGATTTACCCGCCCCCCTTCTCCCTGGCTGACGACCGAGATAAGATCTGTTATGGCCAGCCGTGACCGTTGGTACAGACAATTCAGACGAACACGTGACAAAGATGACTTTGAGCAATACAGGATACTTAGAAACAAAGTTAAACAGCTAATTAGAAACAGTAAATGCCGCTACTTTCAACAGTTAGCGGGAAATAATAATTTAAACCAAACCTGGAAGAAGTTACGATCTCTGGGCATAGGCAAAGCCGTAGAAGAGCACATTCCCACCATATCTCTAGATACCTTAAATGATTACTTTTCTCAGCCTAAAGTCGGACCAGTTCCATTACCAGCTAATCCCACAAACTTAGCACGCTCTTCCGAGTGCGACCAGTTCTCTTTCCACACCGTTAGCGCAAATGATGTTAAACGTGTGCTGTACTCTATCACTTCCGATGCGACAGGTAATGACGGTATCTCTATAAAATTAATTAAAAACATCATCGGGGCTGTACTACCAATACTGACTCACATATTCAACTACTGCCTGACCAATGGAGTATTCCCTAACGTTTGGAAAGACGCACTAATAAGGCCTATCCCGAAAAACAATACCTTGGATTCTCCATCAGATTACCGCCCTGTGTCCATCCTGCCACCCCTCGCAAAAGCACTCGAACGTCTGATTCATACACAAATCACTGTATACCTGACCCAAAATTCCCTCCTTGACCCTTTTCAATCCGGCTTTAAAAAAGGACATAGTACCGCGACAGCATTGCTGCGAGTTACGGACGACATCAGACAAGCGATAGACCAACGATATGTGACTGTAGCAACACTACTAGACCTAAGCAGCGCCTTTGACACAGTTACCCCTGGGTTACTATTGCTGAAACTCCGTAGTCTCAACTTTAATATGACATCTCTTAAATTTTTTAGCTCCTACCTCACTGACCGTCGGCAACGAGTATCAGTAGGAACAATGTACTCAGGATGGCACAACAAATCCATAGGTGTCCCGCAGGGGTCGGTTTTGGGCCCACTTTTATTTGTTGTTAGTGTGAACGACATAGGGGACGCATTGAAATATAGCAAGTACCATATCTATGCAGATGATCTTCAGATTTATTATCACTCATATCCACAAGACATAGATGTAGCCATTGACAGAGTAAATTTTGACTTACGACGACTGAATGACTATGCAAAAAATAACAGCTTGTTAATAAATCCTAACAAAACTCAGGCTATTATATTTGGTACCAAAATAAACCTCAACTTGTTAAAAAGTAGACATGTACCCCCAATTATTTTAAATAACATTGTCGTGCCCTATTGTACGTCAGTAAGAAACTTAGGCGTTATAATGACTGAGACCCTCAACTGGACTGAACAAGTGACAAATACATGCCGTAAAGTGCAGAAATCCCTTTTTCCTCTCAAACGCTACTCTACTATATTTCCAAAAAATCTTAAAATACAACTGGTAAAATCCCTAATCTTACCAATTCTAGACTACTGCGACACTGTACTTACGGACATATCTCAAGACAGTAACAAGATGCTTGAACGGAGTTTGAACACCTGTATTCGATTCATATTTAAGCTGCGATATGGTTCTCACATTTCACCTTATTACAGGGAGTTGTCATGGCTTCGTGTTCATGAGCGTCGCAGTCTCCACATGTTGTCTCTTCTGCATGGAGTTCTAAACACAGGTGTACCGAATTATCTCTCTTCAAAATTTAATTACCTCTCCTCCTATCATAACCACGATACACGATCTGGCTCCTGTTTAACAATATCTCTCAGTCACTCCAGGACCTACAACCGCTCCTTTGTAGTCACTGCCGCGAGGCTGTGGAATACCCTACCTGCTACCATTAGGGATTTGCGTTCTCGTAGGAGATTTAAGATGGATGGCCGAAATCACTTTCTGAATACCTCTAGCTGACTTTTCGATGTGTGTAGTGTGAATGAGTGCGTGAATGAGCATATATTCATAAAAATTAGAAATATATTTGCCAGTTATAGGTTTTTTTCTGTGTTTCCGTCTCTTATTATCACTAGTATTAGTTTTATATTTATTATCATGTACACTTAGATTGTAGTGTTGTACATTCTATAATAGTTTTTATTACAATCTCCAAATTTTCTATTAGTACCATATTATTTTAAAAGATCTGTTGTATTTGAATATTATATGTACGTTAATCATTTTAAATATTGTGGTTAAGTGTAAGAGAGGGCCTTGAGCCCTAACTTCGCCACGAATAAAGACGAATTACTTACTTACTTACTTACTAACCTCACAGTCGCCATCTTGGAGGGACCTAACCTCACTTTTACGGCCAGATCCCCTTCCCGACGCGGATTTTGCATAAGAGCAAGCCTAACCTCACAGTCGCCGTCTTTTTTTTTTTTGCTAGTTGTTGTACGTCGCGCCGACACAGATAGGTCTTATGGCGACGATGGGACAGGGAAGGGCTAGGAGTGGGAAGGAAGCGGCCGTGGCCTTAATTAAGGTACAGCCCCAGCATTTGCCTAGTGTGAAAATGGGAAACCACGGAAAACCATCTTCAGGGCTGCCGACAGTGGGGTTCGAACCTACTATCTCCCGAATACTGGATACTGACCGCGCTTAAGCGACTGCAGCTATCGAGCTCGGTAGTCGCCGTCTTGGAGAGGCCTAACCTCACAGGGCCTACCTAATTTAACGGACAGGTGCCCTTCCCGCCGGCAACAGTCGCCATCTTGGAGGGGCTTAACCTCACTTTTACGGCTAGATGCCCTTCCCGACGCCATCCCGAGCAGTAGGGCAATGGGGATTCTCGCGACGCCATCTTGAGTAGTAACGCAATGTGAATTCACGTAACAGAGCAAGCCTAACCTCACTTTTACGGTTAGATGCCCTTCCGGACGCCATCTTGAATGGTAGGGCAATGAGGATTCGCGGATTTTGCCGACGCCATCTTAAGTAGTAGGGCAATGGGGGATTCGCATAAGACAGCATACCTAATCTCATGGAAGGGCCTAAGTACACAGGCCCCTCCAAGATGGCGACTGTGAGGTTAGGCATGCTCTCTTATGCAAAATCCGCGTATCGGCATTGCACTACTACTATACTAGGGGTCAATGACCTCGGGTCACAACGTGCATAGATACACTACTAGGGGTCAATAACCTCGTGGGAAAATGCTGACGCAGTAGCCATTGTTTTAGAACATACCTAGCCCTAATATTATTTTCACGTAGAGGCAGTGTGCGTGCGGTTGAGCACGGGACTCGTTCGCTGCGCCTTCTGCACAGGCTTAACGACCCATTTGTGCGTTCGCACCAGGGTGTCTATTTTTTTTGTCCGGTGAGCTTACGTACAATGTTCTTTACGTTACGTAAACTTGTCAGTGATTGAGAGTTGGTGATTTTATGAACAAGTAGTAACATTTTTTTTGCTAGGGGCTTTACGTCGCACCGACACAGATAGGTCTTATGGCGACGATGGGATAGGAAAGGCCTAGGAGTTGGAAGGAAGCGGCCGTGGCCTTAATTAAGGTACAGCCCCAGCATTTGCCTGGTGTGAAAATGGGAAACCACGGAAAACCATCTTCAGGGCTGCCGATAGTGGGATTCGAACCTACTATCTCCCGGATGCAAGCTCACAGCCGCGCGCCTCTACGCGCACGGCCAACTCGCCCGGTCAAGTAGTAACAAACAATGATTGTAGTGGTATTCAACCGTCACTTTATTAACTTATAGAAATGTTTCTGTATTTATCTGATGACTAGTCCGTTGTCTTCAACATCTGCTTCCGGACTGTAGTCGAGAAGTTGTCGAGTAGCTAAGTAGAGGGGTGAGTGGAAATGTCTGTGGGCGTTGAACCAAGACCATCTACAATATTATCAGACCTTAATACAAAATCAGGGGGTCGAAGGGGTAGTATATGGTCCTGAGGGTGCACTTCTTGCTGACGGGAGTGCACTAGCAAAACACAGGAAATGCCATTTATTCCTACCAAGTCCGATACATGCACGTCCACGCCGTGGCCTCTGGGCAACGGGTACATTCTTTAAGGTACACGGCTAAGTCATGTAAGGGCAGAAAGCGAGTTCCCGACGCCTAAATGGGGACCAATCAGCTAAGGGAGACAACCCTAACAGAAAACATCGCTCCTCCAGGATTGCTGGGGGTTGGAGCAAGGCTAACAACCTCGCTCTGGAAAACAAACGGTTGCGAAGCCCCTGAATATGCCTCGGAATGGTGGATTTAATAGACGACGAGCTAAGCTAAAGGCAATGGACTACGCAATTGGTACATGGAATGTACGCATACTTCTACGAGCCGGAGCACTGAAAGTACTGATGCAGAAACTAGAAGTCAACAAAGTGGACATAGCAGCCATACAAGAAACTAGATGGTCAGGAAGGGATGAGATCTGGGACACCAAAACCCACACAATATTCAGTAGTGGGAAGTCAAGGAATGCACAAGAAGGAGGAGTAGCATTTATAGTATGAAAACAAGCCAAAGATGATGTACTACAGTTTTTGGCAGTAAATGAAAGATTGGAAACACTGTGTTAAAATGCGATTCTATAACTTAACAATCATACATGTATATGCACCAATGGAAGACAAGGAACAGATAGTCAAGTATCAGTTCTATACTGAACTGGAACGAGTGTTAGATTCAATCCCATCAAACGATGCTAAGATGATAATAGGAGACCTAAATGCAAAAATTGGGAAGGAGGAGATATATCAAGGAATAATAGGGATCCATAGTTTACACAACTATACTAATGATAATGGACGAGATTGCTTGACCTTGCTACCAGCAGAAACATGAAAGTGATGTCAACGTGTTTCCCTCATAAAGAGGTACACAAGCAACATGGATATCGCCGGATGGAAAGACCTGTAGTCAAATAGACCCTGTAATGATGGAGAAAAGATGGGCATCCAATATCATGGATGTCAGATCATTCAGAGGAACAAGTTGTGGCTACGACCACTTTCTAGTTAAGGCAATCTTAAGGTGCCGCATTATGGAAACAAGAAAGGAAGGAATGAGTAAGATAGAAAAGTACAATACTAGTGAACTGAAGAATAAGGAAGTATCAGAAAGATACGGGAAAAGAATGGCAGAAGTGCTGGTAGAGAAATATAATAAGGACCAAACAGCAACGGTCGAGACCAAATGGATTGCTCTGAAGGAAAGCGTTAAGGCCGTGGCAAAGGACACACTAGACATTGTACCCAAAAGGAACACAAAGGAATGGTTTGATGAGGAATGCCAAAAAGCCATAGAAGAAAGAGATAAAGCATATAAAGCACACCTAGAGAGATCAACAAAGGTGAAGAAACAAGTTGTTGAAAACCAGAATAAAGAAGTAAGGAATGTATGTCGAAGAAAGAAGAGAAGACAATTAAATGAGAAAATGGCTAGAATAGTGGAGGAATTTAAAGAATAGCTACATGGCTTACAGAGAATTTAAGGAAGTGAAAGAAGGATTCAAGGCAAGAACAAACATGTGTAAGGACAGAAATGGACAGCTTTTGGGAGATAAAGAAGGGATCCAAGATAGATGGAAGGAATATTTCCAACACCTCCTGAACCCAGTAGAAATGAAAGGGAAAACACCAACTACCTCAAGGAAAAACACTGAGACAAATGAATCAGAAGTCACAGCACCATCTATGCAAGAAGTGATAGAAGCCATACAGCAACTGAAAAACAATAAAGCACCAGGTATCGATGGAATCCCTGCCGAGTTGTGGAAATACGGAGCAACCACATTACAAGAAGCTATATATGATCGAATTGTGAATTTGTGGACTACAGAAGAAATGCCTGAAGACTGGTGCAAAGGCATCATATGCCCAATATACAAGAAAGGGGATAAGTTGGTATGTAGCAATTATAGAGGGATCACACTGCTGTGTACAGTATATAAGCTGTTCACCTCCATCCTGAAGAAGAGACTAGAACCCCTGGCGGAAGAAATTCTAGGAGAATACCAGGCAGGGTTCCGGAAGGGAAGATCCACTATAGATCAGATATTTACTGGGAAACAAGTGTTGGAGAAGTGTTGGGAACGAGACATAGATATGGTACAGATGTTTATCGACTTTCAACAAGCATACGACTCTATTGACAGGGATAAATTAATGTATATATTAAGAGAGTTCAAGATGCCAGAAAAGCTGGTGCGACTGGTGGAATTAACTACGAGAAATACGATGGTGGGAGTGAATATTCAGACTGAAGTAGGCAGCTTCTTCGAAGTGAATCAGGGATTGAAGCAAGGAGATGGCTTAGCACCAATTCTATTTAACCTGGCACTAGAATCAGTGATTAGAAAGTTAAGGGTGGACACCAGTGGAACACTTCTATACAAAACAGCTCAACTAGTTGGATATGCTGATGACATAAATTTGATGGGAAGAACCACAAGGACAGTTAAAGAAGCATTTGAAGACTTGAGTAAAGAAGGCAAAGAGATTGGACTTAAGATCAATGAACAAAAGATGAAGGTAATGGTGCAGGCTCGAAGAAGGAAGTATACAAATGACCAACTTGTCCCTGAAGGATCCAAAGTGGAGGTGGTGGATGAATTTAAATATCTTGGTGTACATCTAAGCAAAAAGAATGAGGAAATGGTGGAAATACAGGCAAGAATTCAAGCTGCCAATAGAGCATAATTCGCAGTACTACCACTTTTCAGAAGTAGAGATATAAACCAGTGCTTAAAGTTATGCTATACAAAACCCTCATTCGCAGTATAGTGACGTATGGAAGTGATACGTGGATCCTCCCAAAGAAAGCCGTGGAGAAGATAGATTCCTTCGAAAGGAAAATCCTGAGGAGAATTTGTGGACCCATATGCGTACAAGGAGAATGGAGAATTAGATATAACAATTAACTATATTCCCTGTATGGGAAGGCACCCCTGTCGCATGCCATTCGAATGAAGAGACTTAAATGGGCAGGTCATCTAATTAGGATGGAAGAACACCGAATCACAAAGAAGGTATTCTTAGGAGACTTTGGAGGAGGAAGGCCTGTGGGAAGGCTACGTAACAGATGGGAAGATGGTGTACATCAGGACGCAGCGCACATCTTCAAGATCTTCTTCTTCTTCTTCTTCTTCTTCTTGAAAGGTGTGCTTGGACTCATGTGTTATCGTCCAGTCACGAAAACATTAATTACTTAACACTGACACATGTATCACTCGTATTGTACTTTAAAAAGTAATTGATAGGAAAAAAAAAGGAAAAAAAAACCGAAACATTCTATAGGAGTCACACAAGAAACGATGATAACATATAGACAGAGGGTAAAGAGATTTATATCCTACCAAAATTATGATAAACATTTTGCAATGGAAGAGAGAGCATAAAGAGACTGTCAGAGGATTATAATATAATATGTGCTTCATCCAGAAACTGATTTATGCTGTTCACAAGAGTAGGAGTTAGAGAGGATAATAAACACGAAATACTTGTGAGGAAGGGGATGCCCATGTTAAGCAAAGAGGATAGGAAGCGCTGGCGGGGAACATCAAAAGCAGGACATTGTAACAGAAGATGATTACTGTCAGTATCAGACAAGCCACAAGCACAGGAAGTTGGGGGAGGAAGATGAAAACGATTTTTATATTGGGGAGTAAGGGCATGATTAAAACGTAGACGTATAATAGATGTGATATGGCGTCGAGAGTACGTACCATAATAAAACCACGGTTTAAGAGGAATAACAGGTTGTAATTGATGATAAAAACATCCCTTTTCTCGTGACGTTTCATTCCAATCGGACTGCCAATGTTGATATGCTATATCCCGCACTTCGTGAATGAGATCAGAAGGGGGGATCGCAAGAAAAAGAGAGGGGGATTGTTGTGATGCTCGTTTAGCTGCCTGATCAGCAGTCTCATTCCCCATGATACCAGAGTGACTGGGAACCCAAACTAGAGTTATATAAACACCAGAACGAGTAAGGATATATAAGAGATACTTAACGCTATATAAGTACCAATTAGGGGAAGAGAGAGGCGAGCATAAGGCATGCAGAACATTTTGTGCATCCGTGAAAATCGTAACCTTATCATAAGCATGTGACCTGATGGTAATGAGGGCTTGTCGAATAGCAAACAATTCGGCGGTAAAAACAGAAAAGGCAGAAGGGAGGGAAAACTCAGAGAGAGTATATGGTTGGGGGATATAAAAGGCTGCTCCAACGCCGTGTGCTGATTTTGATCCGTCAGTAAAAATGCTTACTTCCCTTATGTAGAGGGAAAGTCGAATACGTTTAGTTGCAAGAGGGGAAAGAGGAGTAGAATGTGTTAGAGAAGAAAATGATTCAGAAGAAGATATAATTACCTGAGGACAAAAGGACTGACTGTCATAAGGGATAGAGTATAAAGGCAATGTGGGTAAACGGAGGAGCTCATCTTCTCTTGGTATAAGAGAACGAAATGCGGTATATAAAGCAGGGACACGGTTTCCACGGGGAGATTTGGAAGAATAATAAGAATGTAAAAGTCGTAGCTTGGGGATAAGCTGAGACCGGGTGACAGTAAAATGTTTGAGGACATACTTAGCGGCTATAGTCTGTCGCCGAATCTTTAAAGGCTGTTCACCGGCTTCTATTAATAAGGCATTGGTTGGTGTAGTTTTAAGTGCTCCTAAACAGACACGTAGTGCGCGGTATTGTATTGTATTTAAACGTGCAAGGGTAGTAGCAGAAGCGGTGTCGATAAAAAGAGCACAATAATCTAGCAAGGATCGAATAGTTGCTCTGTAAAGGAGAATAGCTGTAACGGGGTCAGCGCCCCAACTTCGACGGGTGATCGTACGTAAAATAGAAATAAAACGATCAGTTTTACGTTGAAGAGAGACCACATAAGGAGACCATGATAATTTGTGGTCCAATATGACTCCAAGGTAGGGATGCTGATTAACAAAGGGGATAGTAAGACGATCAAGAAGGAGAGGAGAACGGTTAGGTGCGCGAGTATGGGTAAATAGGATTGCAGCACATTTGGAAGGCGAGAGTGAGAAACCATGTTCATGTAACCAGAGAGCAACCTCATGAAGGACACATTCTATTTTTCTCCTACACACATCAACACTATCATGTGATACGTATAAAACATAGTCGTCTGCGTAAGCTAAAACTCGTGCGTTCTTTGTAATTATACGTTCTAAATCTCGCATATAAAGCGCAAAGAGGATACCGCTTAGTATATCACCCTGTGGGACTCCATGCGAAACGTGTCTTCCTGGAAACGGGGGGAAGGGGGATTTGAGAATGAGAGTGCGAGAAGTATATAGGCGTTCTAATAGAGAAATAAAAGCAGAGGGAAAGCCAAGCGAATCAAGGCACGACCATAATAGATGTAAAGGAACGGAATCATAAGCTTCTTGAATATCAAGAAAAACAGTAATAGTGCTATGTTTACGATGTCTAGCTAGTAGGAGATCAGTCAACAAAATATTGAGTGGATCTTGTGTGTTACGTCCTTTAAAAAAGGCATACTGATATTTAGGAAGGATCTGATGTTTGTCCATAACCCAGAGAAGACGCCGTAGTAGAATTTTTTGAAAGAGTTTCCTAACACAGGAACTTAAAACAATGCCACGATAACTTAAAGGAGAAGAGGGATCTTTTCCAGGTTTAAGAATTGGGACTAAATGAAAGTTGTTCCACTGTGCCGGTACCTGTAAGGTGAGAAGTATATTATTAAAAAGAGAAAGTAAGACAAGAAGACCGGTATGGGGTAAAAGTCGGAGCATAGTGTAAGTGATACTATCAGGACCAGGAGATGAACTACGAACTACTTGTAAAACGGACTGTAATTCGGACAGTTGGATGGGTTGAAGTAAAACAGAAAATTGGGGGGATATGGGACGGAAAGAAGAAAAGGGAGGCGGAATTGTGAAGTCAGGTGTCATAGTATATAGAAAAGAAAGAAGGACATTAGGCAGAATAATCGAATGCGCAGGGTGTACAGAAGTAACACGGGTAAGTGCGCGAATGGCGTTCCAAAGGGATGTTGCAGATACGCGATGATTAAGAGAGGAGATGAAGGCCTTCCAAGACTCGCGTCTCTTTGCATTAAATATGCGTTTGATACATGCATTATGACGTTTCAATGTTAAATAATTAGCTAGTGTCATATTCTTACGATACAATTTAAATAAAGCTGTTCGCCGCAGTATTAACTTGTGACATTCGTCGTCCCACCAATGTATTTTCTGATAAGGACGGGGGCAGAGGGAGGGGATAAATTTGAATGGATGGAAAGTCTCAACATATGAGGAGAGAATGCGTAGAAGGGTAGGATAGTCTAAGGTATTGGGCGTGTATTGAAGGAAATGGGTGTGAAGGAAACTACAATACGATTGTTTATCAAAATTTCGGAAAGACCGAATATTACTGAGCTGAGAGGGTGGGGATGAGGAAAAGGGTGGTTTACAAACACCAAAAGAAATAATAATAGGGAAATGATCACTCAGATGAGTGTCACTGAGTATATGCCACACGGTATTAGGAGTCATGTGGTCATGGCAGAGCGAAAGATCAACAGAACTAGGGGGTGAACCAGGAGGGGTGAGTCGAGTTGGGGACCCGTCATTTAAAAGGGTAAAGTGATGGGATTGAGTTGCCGTAAGAAAATTTGTCCCTTTAGATGTATCTTTAGAACTACCCCAGGCAGTATGGGAACAATTAAAATCACCAAAGAGAAAAACATTGTCTATGGAATCAAATTGGGTAAGGAAGCGGGACCAGTGAGAGGTAGAGATATAAACATCAGGAGGACAATACACATTGATGAAATATATATTTCGCACGATAATACCTAAAGCAAGAGTATTTGGAATGCAATGCGTCAGAGGAAAGGGGACATATGGAATAGACTTATGAATAAAAATGGCAAGGCCTTCACTTCCATTAGTACCAAGGCGTTCGACTCGAAAATCAGGAAGATGAAAAAGGGTGTTTGCATAAAACCACGTTTCTTGTATTATAATGATGTTAGCACATGTTTCCTGAATTAACAGTTGAAGTTCATGTTTTTTATGAAAAAGACTTCTAGCGTTCCACTGCAAAACGCGTATCATATAGGGTAAGGATATGAGCGATGCGATCTCGTAGTTGATAAATTACCGGTGAAATGGGAGACTCTCCTCCCACATTCTGAAGAAGCAAGAATAAGATTTGTTGGATTTCTTGATGTACTTGGTTTCTTTGTATTAACAGTTGAGAGTCGTGGGATCGGGGCGGGTAACTAGGACCCGAAGTAGAGGGAGGTGATGCTGTGGGAAGAGAAGATGGTGTTGTAGCAGGCGGAGGAGAAGAAAATGGAACCCGGCCCGTAGAACCATGGTCAGGGCGTACCAAGGCAAGATAACCAGTTCTATCATAACCCGGAGTCAAAGGCGGAGGGGCAGATTTCTGGATTACTTGTGTAAATTTACGTTTTCTAGAAAAATCTTGAACAGGGGAAGAAGAGACTTGTTCTGGTACCAGGGGGGGAAAATCCTGGGGGTGTTGAGACGGATGATAATGAGGGAGGGAAGTCTTGTTCTTAGCATCTTGAAATGAGATATGTTCCGTGCTCATGACCTTCTTTATCTCTTGTTGGTATTTGTGTTCCGGACAAGTTATTGCTCCCGTTGGATGTGGGCCTTTGCAATACACACATTTTGCAATTTGAGATGTACAATGATCGGTGGCGTGCTCCATTGAGCACTTTCCACAGCGTGCTACCTGTGCACGACATTGGGCCTGTGTATGACCATATCGGAGGCATTTTCTGCAAAGAACAGGGGAAAAAATGAAAGGCTCAACATGCAAGTAGACTTGGAAAAGAGACACTTGTGTAGGCAACTTTTGGGCTCGAAAAGTAATTTTAATTGACCCAGTGGGGACATAACCAACACCATCATTGGAAACAATGCGACGATTGAGACGTTGTACTGCTTTAACCGGTACGGTTGAAGTAAGATAAAGTCGAATGTCGTCTTCAGAAAGGTTCTTATCCACATCTCGAATAATCCCCACACGAAAAATATTAGATGACGGGATGTATGCCTTAAGATGTAGAGATGTGAGCAGAGGGTGGCACAGAAAATCGTTGGCTTGGCCCGCATTATTAAAAATTATTTGTAGGCGATTACGACCTTTACGGGAGATAGACTGGACGGGAATATTACGTTCATAAAAATGTCTCCCAAGGGCCATAGGATGGAGTTGCCCTAAATTTTTGTTTTCCAGAGATTCAACGTACACAATATAAGGTCCAAGGTGTGAATGGGAATACTGTTCACGTTCCATAGGCGGCAGTACATTGACACCATTAGAATTAGAATTTTGTGATAATTGTGAGTCTGTCAAAATTGATTGAGTTGCCAGGTTTCCAGAAGATTCGTCTTGCATCCGAACTTCTTCCTCCTGCGCAACAACTAACTTATCTCCTAACAAAAGGCTTTCACCTCCACTGGAGGCAGCCATAATAACACACGGCACTAGCACTTAAACAAGAAAAAAGAATCCTCACAACCAAATACTGAAAACACGTAGCACACGACTAAGCGTATCGTAATGTGTAAGTATTAGGTAGCGACTGGAGGCACAAAGTTCTTCAAAATATACCAGTAAATAAACTTCAAACTATTTGCTGAAGTTCAAACAACACCTCTCACGGTTGCCAAGGAAAACAATTCATCTTCAAGATCCTAATTGGAGAGTAGCTGCACGAGATCGACAAGTTTGGCGGAGAGCAACTGGGGAGGCCATGACCCGAAAACGGGCCGTCGTGCCATAGATAAGGTAAGGAAATACAAAATCAACATGGCCGACGAATTGGTTGAATGTAAACAAGCCTGTAATACATAAATATAACCTTCTGATTATCGCATTGAATTGCTAAGTTGTAAATTATAACGAACATAATACTTTACTTTAGGCAATAAACTAATACTATTTAGAAATAGCATATCTTTAGATAAACAATATGTGGAAAATTCAAAATATAAGTATTTTCTATGAACTAGTACCGGTATAATGCAGGAAATAGGTAATATAGGATTGCATTCTAAAATAACAGTCCTGAGGGAATATCTGATGCGTTTCAAAGTGTGGCAGTTTCAATTCAGTCAGTCAATAAATAAATCAATCTATCAATCACCAACGATCTGAATTTAGGGCTGTCTTCCAAGTGGCATATTACGTATCAATTGTTTATCTAATCTTTTCTTAAGCAATTTCAAAATAGATGGAAATGTATCGAATTATTCCAGACCGTAATTCTTCTTCTTATAAATCAATACCGGTACTTGTTTTAGAAATACATTTGTTTGAATGACCTTTCTATTACCATACGCTTTTAAATATTGTACCGGGAGGTACACCTCATCCCCGTGCATTTAAATGAAGCGCCTTGAAAAACGCTATCTATCATACAAATATTGAAAAATCTAGTACAAGAAGTTGGAACGTTGATCAAAATATGTCACTACTAAAGGATGGAGTAATATGTTATTTTAAAGTTTCCTAAACTGACTGGATTTCTTTGTGAAGTTTTGTGTTTATAGGTTTTCTCAACTGAATTGACTTTTCTTATTTTTGATACTTCAAGGTTTGCAACACTTCTTATTCATCCGCCAATATGGGATTCTAACCAATCTTAAATTTTCTGTATTTATTTTTCAACCAATCATAGGCTTCTTGTAACTTTTTGTTTATACAATAAAAATGAGAGGATGTGTCCGGATTTAGTCCAGAGCCTTCTCGCAGCTTCCTCTCGGGTATAAAAGCTGACGCCTTTTCAAGTTAACTTGACTTATTGATCGCCGAATTTCTGAGTGTGTGTGTTAAGAGAGGAGACGGGGGTCCTCATTATTCGGCAGGCAGAACATCAGCCCAGGTAACAGCCACCAGTTTTCTCTCTCTGTAGTTATCTCCACAAGCTGAACCCGAGGGGAAGGTTCCAAACTTTAACTATGTAACCGTCAATTTCCTAAAATATAAACTTTTTTCTTTCTCAAGTAAAATGTCATGTAAGTCTTAAAGACTTAAGCTGTAAATCGGGAATAGAGAGTGCGTTACCCTCTCGAATTCCCCTTCAATTAATCTCGAGGTGACTACGATTTTGTAACTGTTTGTCTCCTGTAAATCATCAATTAACTTGTCCTTCTAGTCACCTCAGTAGTGTGGGATTAGCCTCTGCATCGTCGGCCTGCAAGCCCAAGAAGGATTTTAACCTTGGTTTTCTAGGAGCGCAAGTGTATGCCTCCATACATTTTTCAGTTTGGGTCAGTAAGTTAATCTGTTCTTTTTCACGAAGGCTCAGTAGAATGGGTACTAGATGCCCCTGTGTAAACTAAAATATATGCATATGGTATTGTAAATTGCAGGTTGTGCCTAGAGAGGCCTGAAGGTTTAATTGTATTGAGCAGAGACGCTATTTTCCGTCTTGTAATAGTTAATGGGTGCCTTGAGTAGGCCGTAAGAGTTCGGGAGCGCTGTCTCCTTGGAAAAATTTGTAGAGCATGTAGGCTCTTTGTGGTAATGTAATAGATATTTGGGTGGTGCCTTTAGAAGGCCGTTAACTTGTAACCGTTGGAGCAAGGTGCTCTTGAAAATTGTGTCTTGGGAGATATCTCTCCTTTTCTATCTAACTAAATACAACATTTGTGATGTTGGGATCTTGTAAATTAGGAGCCTGAAGCTCAAAATTGTAAATTACCAATTCTTAGTTTCTCTATTTTTGTACCAACTACCTATGTACCCGAAAGCTTGTTATTTGTTGGAATTTAAGATCTGAAAAGAAATATAACGTTTATTTTAAAATTTTAAATTCATGTTTGACTATCATAGATAGACCCATTCCAGCCCGCACCTTCTCTCACCTCTGTGATCCACGAAAACACGGTAACAAATATAATAGCCTAACTCGTTCAAGAAATGTATTAGAAATATAACCATGTCACGAATTTCAATTCTCCCATAACAATGATTCTGTAATGATTCACCAAACTGCTATACTAAATCTGTTTCACTTCAGATAATCAATAGGAGAATCGATCTGAAGTTCCCAGGTGGCATATGCATTTTTGTATAAAGCAATTTTACACCCAAATAATTGGCCACTTAAATACTTACCGTAAGTGACAGGATATCAGTTGGTACTAAGAGAATATAATCTTCATTCACAGATAAAATAAATAGCTTTATCAATTTTTATAACCTCACTTTTAAAACCTCAAAAGGTATAGTAATTGAGAAATGGACAAGGATGGGTACAAACACAGAGTTTCGGTCTTATCCGAGAAAAAAAGCTCACAAGTTCACGGAAAACGTCCTCTATATTCACAAATTTATCCTCGAATGATTTAATGCAACCTAATAAACTGCCTGTAAGTACGAAATCATCACGATGCATTAAGTGCACTTGATCTGAATGTGAATACATCTGCTGTAACATGAATTACATCCAGGCACACAATACGACCGACATGTTCTGATATATCAAAATAGTTTTAAGACCAAATTTCAATAAATACATCACTACACTAACGCTTCCTAATCAAACCAAACCAACAGAAAGAACTAAACTGATACTTCGCACATGCTCATGTTTACATTTGAACAAACCAATCGCGGCACCATTTTACCTAATATCGATAGCTACATTAAGGTCTGATATATCCTCTACAGACCCAAGGTATAAAGGAATGCCAGTTTTGAAATAAAAATTAGATATATTGCTAACTGTGCATCATTTACCACAAATACAATGAAAACTATGAATTTTTGAAAAAGATTTTTGTAAAACTGCAGGTGTCATATGCGACACACTGGTACTTTAACTTACTAAGAGGCACTTCATAGTCTTGAATGAATTACTGGGTTCTTGGCACAAATTTACAAAATCTACCACACAAAACACTACTGTATGTTCACTACTGCAAGCTAACCATCTGTGTCCAACACGGACAGTTAAGGATACTGGACCTGAAATTGTGATGATGAAAGTGTCCCCAGTCATTGGCAGCATATCAGCAATTCCTGCTGTTGCACACTTTCTCTGGTGGTACCCTTTGAAACAGTTTCGCCCAGAAACAAGACATAGATTTACTCCACATACTGTGCAGAAAACTCGAGCTCGCACACTTTTGCAGCCTGGCATTTTGCATCGGTGTGTTTTGCCATCGTCCACCATTTCTGGCATGTGAAGTGCAACAGACGTCCTCTTAGCAGTGCTTAGATGTGGTGATGAAGACTTTCTTTTTTTTCACCTGGCAGACTGTGTCTTCTGTTTCTTCTGCTTCTTCTTCGTCCCTGCTGTTTGGCTCTTCTGAATTCATGAGCCATTCTGCTACTTCGATTTTAAAGTCCAGGTAGTCCATGATGTCTTTCTTTGCTTTCCTCAGTACCTTGCGATCTCCTCGGTACTCTATCCATCCTGCTGCACATGCAAAACCAAAGAAGTGTAGAGTGAGTCGTACAGTCCATTTTCTGGTTTTTGCATGTTGCATATAGTATGATAGCTCTCTGTCGAGGAAATCCACTCCTCCCATAAATTTGTTGTAATTCTCAACAATCAGAGGTCGCTTCACTTTCTTGTAGATTTTGTCTTGTTTCCACCAATGGCGGCATTCCCCAACTGGATTTGTGCCTTCTACGGGCGAAGCAAGAGTAACTGGCTTATTATCAAACCATTTTACTATGCACACTTGCCTGTCGCCACGAACAACTTGGTCAACTGAGCCCCTGCCTTCCCTCTCCATTTCTGCATCACTTTTCAGTCTTACTACACGAGGAATACGGTAAAATTGTATTGTTCCCATTACTTGGCATGAGGCATCAGAATGCAGGTAATCCAACAAGGTTGCAGACATAAAATATCTGTCCATGTATACTACCGTCCCTGGTAGTAAAGTTTGTGAAAGCTTCATCACAACTTTCCCCCCAATGTCCAGGACATCATACCCATTTACAATTGTGTCTCCTTTCCCTTCGTATATGAATAAATCTAGTGGTAGACCATCAGGAGCATAACATACAACATTTTTCAGCCCACAGGTTTTCCTCTGATGTACTGTCGCAATGCAGCATGACCACAGAATGGCACCATCTGTTCATCAATACATACCTGCATTGATCTCGCATTTTTCAAGCACCCATCCCGTACTGTATCTAATAAAGGCCTCACCTTTCGGAACTTATCACTGCGGCGTTCAGTTGGCACATCATCATCAACTGCAACTTTTAAATTACGCCTAATGGCAAAGAAACGATTTCAGGACATCTCTGAAGCTATGTGTTCTACTTAAGTAGAACCCGCCCAGTACACCTTCAGCCTTGGGTATCCCAAGTATGACATAGTCAATGAAATGCCAAAAAAACCTTTTGATTTCTTCGGCAGTTGTATTCAGAGATTTTCCCAAACACGATAGAGACATCATATTTGTACTTCGAGATACAACACTGTAAATACTCTCCAACACATATTTCGAAAAATATTGAAAGGGTTGCAACTCCTCAAAATCCCGTTGAACCTCATGTAAAGCTGGAACAGGTAGAAGAGGTTCAAATATATCAGTAAGTCTCCATGGTGGAATCCGATGATTCATTTAATCTCTAATTCTTCAGTAGGATCCTCGGGACTGTCGGAAGGAACATCTTCATAAATGACTTCAGCAGGTGTTAAAACGTCATCACTTTCCGAGTCCACACTTTCGAGATCAGAGCAACTGCCATCAATTTCAAGTTCTGATATAATTTCCTCCGTGGACACTGTAATGCAACAGGCCATTCAAAATTAAATGCCAGAGTGTATTTGATTTAAGCCAAATTCACATTGCTTACAAGAATGTCTCAGTCTCGCAAGGAGACAAACTCTTTTAACTACTGAGAAGGTGCTAACATAAGGGCCTAGGAAAATAGGAACATTCCCAGAGAGGAAGCTAGGTGGACCGAGGTGAGGGAGCTTTCCATCTGTAAATCCATCTGTCTTTTATTCACTGACAACAACATATGTACAACATTATAACTGAAGCACTCTTTCAAAAGTAAACCAATAAACTCCTATTGGCCTCTTACGTACAAGAAAGAACAGGAGATCTATTATCTCCAGGAAATATAATGGAAACAAGTAGTACTAGAAAGTAATATTAAACGTTAACATTAAAGAAAAAGAAACGGCCTTCAACTGGCCATAGGCCCCTGGACTACGAACCCGGCCCATCCAAACAGCACACACAGAAGCACAACTCAAATCCACTTACACACACATTCGCGGCCACAAGCATTAACCTCTCACTCAATACACACACATACAACATTCACTCACGACTTACGCTCCGATGTTCGCAGCCCAGAAGCCTTGGGTTCGAAAGGAACCTCCCAGTAGTTGCTCAAGAGAGCGACAAATAATTAGTGAGAATCTAACGCTGGATGCAACCAGCCACCAAGACTACGTTTGAGAAGGGAAGGGGAAGGGACAGGAGGGGGAACAACCAATGTAGAAACTCACTCACAGCGCAGGCGCACTTCAAGTGTCTGTTAGAGTCTTGTGAGAGAGCGTAATAGAAGTTTCTCGTAACACAATTTCTTAAATATAAAATGAAAATATTTCTTAAATGAAAATATGTGATACTACCTATACCTGTTAATTCAAACCTACTGTCACTATTTATTACTATTTTGCTATAATTGTCGAGAAATTTGTGTATCGGAAAAACATTGGTACTCTAATTTCTTTGACGGTCATAAGAAAATTCAAAACCAAATAAGTATTACAATTAAGGTTAAGTTCCAATGTGTCGTATAGACACACGCTTTCAAAACACTTCATCCAGTCAAGATAATTCACAAAATTCTAAATTATACTATATCAACAGACTCTTTAATGCGTTGCAATTGCAAATGAATTGAAACAAATCAGGTACATGCAAGTAAAATCAGTAAAAATTACTTACAGACAGAACGCGCTATGTTCAGTTCACTTTCTCAGAACACGGTCTCAAGCAATGACATCCCAGTCTGCAAGCTGAAAGCTGGGCTGAAAGTGACTTGCAGTCGTTAATTGCACTCTACAGTTTTCCGTGAGAACTAAAGCGGATGTGTCGCACGCGATACACCGGTTCCCTAGCCTTCAGAACATTACTAATTTTGTGTGTTGTATAGGACAGCCCTCGAATCACTGTTCAACTATCACGGCAGAGCCGAGAATCGACATTTACTCGGCTCTGCCACAAATTTGAAAAGTGGTATGAGGGCTGGAACGGGGTCCACTCAGCCTCGGGAGATCAACTGAGTAGAAGCTAGGAAGAGGGAAGGAAGCGGCCGTGGCCTTAAGTTAGGTACCATTCCGGCATTTGCCTGGAGAAGTGGGAAACCACGGAAAAACACTTCGAGGATAGCTGAGGTGAGAATCGAAACCCCCTCTACTCACTTGACCTCCCGAGGCTGAGTGGACCCCGTTCCAGGCCATTGTAACTAGAATACTAATAGGTAGACCATTCCGGGGAGCTGCGCTGCCATTGGATGGTGCGCGTGACGTCACCCTGAGGACAGAGCTATCACCTGATTCAATGCATTATGTGTCCAAGAGTAAAGTTAAATGAGTCCAACCACACCTTTCAAGAAGAAGAAGAAGAAGAAGAAGAAGAAGAAGAAGAGTAAAGTTAGATGAATGTTTTTGAGTTAATCTTGTAAGATGTTAGTTAAATTACACTCCACTTAGTCATATATCTTTAGAGGACATAACATTTATTATTTAAAATTAATACGAAAACATAGCGCCTCAAATATGTAGCTGAAACGAAGCACATACGCTCACAGCGGAGACTGCAAAATTTAGAAAATAACATTTTATGAACGATTACTCGAACTAATAAGCATATAAATGAGGTACCGGTAAATACTGAATTCAACACTTTCTAACTTAATATAGTTAATCATCGTCGATTTGAAAGAAACATACGAGTTATATGTCATGTAGGTTACAGGAAATGCAATAATATAAGAATATTTTGTTATACATCTAGAATTATGTCTATTGGAAATAAGGTATTAACTCGTCTTAAATGATGATAATGCTACCCAGAGAAGATTCTTCTTCCCAGCATTTTTTCGTGAAATGTCCATACATCTTTTCTAGTTCGTGTAATCGCGATGAATGTTTTTGTTCTCACATACAGTGATATTACTTTGTGAATTTCAGGGAATTGTGCGAACCTAAAATCACGCCATCTGATGAATCGTAACACACGATCATCTATATTCATTTCGACGAAGTTAATAACTGCTACCTTCTGTAAGTGCTGGAATATTTCTGCCTCTAGCTTTAATGATATCGAGAACCTCTGTCAAAATTACAGGTTTACACTTAAAAATGCTTGTCCCAATTTTGAAAGGTTAGAGGATATCTCCGCAAATAAACATGTGCGTAAGAAGAGAGAGCTTTTAACGTAAGGGCATTTGCAATGTCCTGGAGGCCCCACTCCATTCTTGTTTTTGTTCAGAAGGGAACGAATTTGGCCAGGAGAGAAACATTGAGACCAGACACACTTCAGTTCGCTACGTGCTTCTTGTTTCTAATCGTGTGGAGATCCTTTCGTCAAAGGTACAACATATTTTGTAACTTGGGTCTTGTTCAGGGTCATAAATTTATTTCCTTAATGACAAATTTTCCATCTTCAGTCTCTATATTTCTGTTTTCAGCCGATTGATTTCTTCTTCGGTATTGTCAGCTATATCGAGAATCGTATCTGTACACGTTGACTGGTGAAGTTCTGTAGAATATAGTGTAATATAATTTCTGTGTAGAAGTAGAAAATCATAGAGAGAAGGAAATATAGTAACCGGAATAGCCTATTCGCAATAATTACAGATTTTTCCATTCAAAATATCAGTATACATAGTAATTATCATAATACTGTACCAATATACAGGGCGAGTTGGCCGTGCTGTTAGGGGCGCCCGCAGCTGTGGGCTTGCATCCGGAAGATAGTGGGTTCGAACCCCACTGTCGGTAGCCCTGAAGATTTTCCGTGGTTTCCCATTTTCACACGGGGAAAATGCTGGGGCTGTGCTTCCATTAAGGCCACGGCCACTTCACACCCACTCCTAGTCTTTTCCTATCCCATCGTCGCCATAAGACCTGTCTGTGTCGGTGCGACGTAAAGCAAATTGTTAATATCAATAATGGTGCAAATGTTGTCAACTGATCGTCACCATTTCTTGTACTTGTAGAGTGGATGCAATTTCCATGCCAGTTAGGAATATTTTGAGAGAATATAGCATCTGCCTTCAATTTCCCTTTTTAATGGCAAGCCCAGCAGTTTGTCTTTTTAAGTCCCGTTCATAGTTATGTGGGAGGAAATGCGCGGAACAAATTCTGACAGAAGTGGGTTGATTTTATCAGCTCTTTGTTACCATAACCTTAATTTAGCCCATAAATTACGTTTTTTTTTTTTTTTTTTTTTTTTTTTTGGAAAGCCGAGATAAATTACATTCTCAGTTTTATAGGCCACATTTTTACACTCTGCAACAGCGCAGTTATCCCTGCTTTTACTGATTTCACTACCTCCTTGCACTAAATAACAGTACACAATCTAAACTTCACTCACACATTGTACCAATTCATTAATAAACAACTTAACAGTTGACCGGAGAGCGCTTATTAATGTTACCGCTTAGAACACGCTTAGAAGTGTCCTCACAGTGACGTCACAAGCTACGAGAGCAGTTAGCGCGGGAAAGCGATTCTGGCACCCGGTGGTTCCAGGCCTCGTATCACTTTTCAAATTTTGCGGCAGAGCCGAGAATCGATATTTACTCAGCTTTAAAAAGAGTGACTGCCACGGCCACTGATACAGCTATTTTAGAGGTGGTAGATAGCGGCAACAATATCCACGCAAGTTACACCAACTACATCCTCTGGTCCATTTTCACCGGTTACGTTGCTGTCAGAGATGGGAGAATACAAAGAATATCCTCTTCTTTCTAGATTCTTTCTTTCTGAACCTGTTTACCCTCCAGGGTCGGTTTTTCCCTCGGACTTAGCGAGGGATCCCACTCTACCTCCTCAAGGGCAGTGTCCTGGAGCGTGAGACTATGGGTCGGAGGGATACAATAGGAAGAGGACCAGTACCTCGCCCAGGCAGCTTCACCTGCTATGCTCAACAGAGACCTTGTGGAGGCTTGGTAGGGACAGCCATCCCGGCATTTGCCAGGTGGAGAAGTGAGAAACCACTTCGAGGATGGGTGAGGTGGGAATCGAACCCACCTCTACTCAGCTGAGCTCCCGAGACTGAGCGACCCCGTTCCAGCCCTCATGCCACTTTTTCAAATTTCGTGGCACATCTGATGACCTTGGAGATATCGGGCGCCGGATAATGGACACTAATTACGAAGGGGATGGCAGCTAATTACGCTAACCAGTACACCACACCTCACAGAGGCGGACTCTTTCTAGGAGATTGGCTTCAAAGGTAATGAAGTGCCATTCGTAATTGATGGCCCTTATCAGGCGCCCGATATCTCCAAGGTCATCAGATGTGCGTTGTATGTCAGCAAGTAGTAACGAGTAAGGGCGTCCATGCCCGCGGGCAAGAGGGGGCAGCGGCCCCCCACTAGCTCTCAGGAAAAGGAAAGTTGTAATGTAGTCAGGTGTTTTTCTTTCAAGAAAATGATTTAAAAGTCTGTATTACATAGAAGTGGTAATACCGCCCCCCACCAACAGGCAGGGTATACCGTGGGTGTTATTCTACCGCGGAATACAAGTCGCCATCCATCTGCCAAATATTAAAAATACTACATACCCCCAGGTCTAGCCCCCTCCCCCCCCCCCTGAAAACTGTCATATGGGCGCCCATGGTAACGAGCATTCATGCACAAGATTAACAGATAAGTAGACAATTTACATATAGCCTTCTTAGCTCAGTGGTAGAGCACTGGTCTCGTAAACCAGGGGTCGTGAGTTCGAACCTCATAGAAGGCATTTGGTTTTGGGAACATAAATATCAACAAACTCGGTGCAGAATATCGGAATTGTCTGACATTCGGTATACTACGGCTTGATTGAAATAATATTTTTTGATGTTTAAACTGTCGTAGCATATTTCATTATGGCCTCGCTTTCTGTACGAAGTGTTCGAATTTCACAGACCGACCTCTGTTAAAATAAGTTCAGATCGAAAAGATGGCTCGAAAATACTCCTAAAACAACTAATCATTTTCCTTACGAGGGTAAAAATTCCGGCTACGTACACTGACTTCAGTTCTTCCTGACTTAGCTAAGAATTGGACACATTCGTTCGTGTGAGAAACTTGCAAACAAGAAGATCGGAGAAGATTAAAGAAAGAAAATGCAGTAGATGGAGGGAAAATGATAAACTCCCAGGATCTCTTAAACCCAATACCGAGCCGTTGGAGTTTAAAAATGTCAATGGAGGAAGATGAGGCATACTCGAGGCCATGGAAACTTTAAAGTACAAGGTTTGAAAAGAGGGAAAGTTAGAGGAACTCTACACTTGCTGATTTAGTACTGTTGTTAAGAAAGAACATTAAGAAATGACACTCTTTGTTTTTATGAAACTGTTACCGATTGTATTAAAGATTAAGACACTCTAGAACTCACAAATACAATACCGTCAGAAATAATAATAATAATAATAATAATAATAATAATAATAATAATAATAATAATAATAATAATAATAATAAAAGCATACCTTAGCTTATTTCCGCTGTCCGGTTTTCCTTGCGTTGACGTTCAGGAAACTAGAAGATATTTCAGATCTCACGAACCGAAGATTGTAATGACTTCCGGATAATGAAGGGCGAATGTACTACGGTCCGCCTCTGTGGTGTAGTGGTTAGCGTGATTAGCTGCCACCCCCGGAGGTCCGGGTTCGATTCCCGGCTCTGCCACTAAATTTGAAAAGTGGTACGAGGGCTGGAACGGGGTCCACTCAGCCTCGGGAGGTCAACTGAGTAGAGGTGGGTTCGATTCCCACCTCAGCCATCCTGGAAGTGGTTTTCCGTGGTTTCCCACTTCTCCTCCAGGCGAATGCCGGGATGGTACCTAACTTAAGGCCACGGCCGCTTCCTTCCCTCTTCCTTGCCTATCCCATCCAGTCTTCCCATCCCTCCACAAGGCCCCTGTTCCGCATTGCAGGTGAGGCCGCCTGGGCGAGATACTGGTCATACTCCCCAGTTGTATCCCCCGACCAAGAGTCTGAAGCTCCAGTACACTGCCCTTGAGGCGGTAGAGGTGGGATCCCTCGCTAAGTCCGAGGGAAAAACCGAACCTGGAGGGTAAACAGATGATGATGATGATGATGAATGTACTACGATTCGCAGATTGTCGTTGAAGTTATTTCACAGGCATATGCTATTTTTTCAGAACAAGAGTTTAAATAAGTAACAGCAGTGTATGTTAATAATTTTCCACGAGAAGGTTCCGAATTAAAATCTGTGCCTCCTGTGAGGATCGAACTCACGACCCCTGGTTTACAAGACCAGTGCTCTGCCACTGAGCTAAAGAGGCCACACATCCCGAAATCTTCCTACTGCGTACATTAGAATAATATGTTGTGATATGTTCAGCACAACTCTTTTGGGATTGTTGAAGACATCGCGCAGTTAAAACAAAACGATGTTCACTGAAAAAAAAAAAAAAAAATCTACTTAGTCATCACTCCATCGTGAAACAAAAATCATAAGCGGTGCATATAAATTACGTCCACTTCTACGGTGTAGTGGTTAGTGTAATTAGCTACCACCCCGCGGAGGCCCGGGTTCGATTCCCGGCTCTGCCATGAAATTTGAAAGTGATACGAGGGCTGGAACGGGGTCCACTAAGCCTCGGGAGGTCAACAGAGTAGGAGGGGCTAGCCATCCTCGAAGTGGTTTTCTGTGGTTTCCCACCCCTTCCTTCTTCATACTCATCAACAAACTGTGCAGTGTATTAATGAGTTGGAACGTGATGCGTTTGTGTATAAGCAACAGTGGCGTATTCTGGGATCAAGACGTCGGCTAACACTGCCTCACCATGTTTGAGAGACGGAGTGCACAATATTTTCGAGGTTTGGTTTTAGTAACACACTCCCTATACGAACAAATGCACAAAAATTAACATTGCTGAACTTACATGGTTGTCCGTTTCTGTGGTGTAGTGGTTCGGTTGGATTCCCGGCTCTGCCACAAAATTTGAAAAGTGGTACGAGGGCTGGAACGGGGTCCACTCAGCCTCGGGAGGTCAACTGAGTAGAGGTGGGTTCGATTCCCACCTCAGCCATCCTGGAAGTGGTTTTCCGTGGTTTCCCACTTCTCCTCCGGGCAAAGGCCACGGCCGCTTCCTTCCCTCTTCCTTCCAAACTCCCCCCCCCCCAAGGCCCCTGTACAGCATAGCAGGTGAGGAAGCCTGGGCGAGGTACTGGTCCTCCTTCCCAGTGAGTTGTATCCCCCGACGCAGAGTCAGAAGCTCCATGATATTGCCCTTGAGGCGCTAGAGGTGGGATCCCTCGCTGAGTCCGAGGGAAAAACCAACCGTGGAGGCACAGATTAAGAAAGAACTATAACATACCAGTAAAAATACACATTTTGAGAAGCATTAAAGTTGCAATAACTTAATAGTCATCTGAAATTCTCTTTCAGAAAACTATAGCTTCTTTGAGGATCTAACTAGGTTGAAACAGCTTGGCAACAGACAAGTGGGCACTGAACATAATTGGTCATTAATGCCGACCAAAGTATGTCACAGGCTTCCTTAGCTATGGTAATCCTAGTTGTGTTAGATCTAGCCCTCTTTTGACTCACACCTGGAGACGCATCATTCGATATAGTCTCGCAATCAGACTGGGGGGGAAGGGGGTCAAGAACGGGTATTTTCTGGAAAGTGAAACTTGAACGCTCGCATTCTGGTGGCATCCCGAAGATACTAGAACTTCACCAGGTATACCAGCCCCGTGGTATAAGGGCAGCATGCCTGCCTCTTACCCGGACGCCCCGGGTTCGATTCTCGGCCAGGTTACGTATTTTTACCCGAGTCTGAGGGCTGGTTCGAGGTCCACTCAGCCTACGTGACGATATCTGACGGTGAGATAGCAAGCCCGGTCTAGAAAGTCAATCAGTCAATCAATCAATCAATCATTACTGATCTGTATTTAGGGCAGTCGCCCAGGTGGCAGATTCCCTATCTGCTGTTTTTCCAGCCTTCTCTTAAATGATTGCAAAGACATTGGAAATTTATTTAACATCTGCCTTGGTAAGTTATTCCAATCCTTAACTCCCCTTCCTATAAACGAATATTTGCCCCAATTTGTCCTCTTGAATTCCAGATTTATCTTCATATTGAGATCTTCCCTACTTTTACAGACATCACTCAAACTTATTCGTCTACTGATGTCATTCCACGCCATCTCTCCACTGACAGCTCGGAACATACCACTTAGTCAAGCAGCTCGTCTTCTTTCTCCCAATTCTTCCCAGCCCAAACTTTACAACATCTTTGTAACGCTATTCTTTTTTGTTTGATGAGGGCAAGTCCACGAGAGTCCCGGGGCGTAAACTATGTCCCTCTACTTATCTGTTTCAGGGGAATGCCGATGAGTCGGAAAGTCTCTGGTCTGCTACTCTGGCGGGGGAAACGGAAATCGTCCAGAACAAATCGAGCTACTACTGTACAACAAAACAGACCAACAGTCGAATCCGCTTTTAACGATGTATTGGATATAACGGCGAGATCTAAAGGTCCCGTCTAAATCCTATATAAACACAGTATTTGAAAGGTCGACATCGCTCGTATAAAACGTAATATTTTTTTTACATTTTCGGAGAAATATGGCGACTATAACGTCCAATGTTGATTTTTGTTTGTTACGCGTTTGGGGATTGCTGACAACAATGTAAAGCTTATTTTCAAACTCTTGTGTTGTAGATTGTAGATTTCATATCAGTCAAGGCAAGCATGGCGGTGAAGACGTCGCAAAAGAAAGGTAAGAAGTCAGATATAATACGACGATTACAAAATGGGGAAATGAACATCAGTATCGCGAAGGAATTGGCTGTATCACACTCGATTCCTTCAATTTGGAAGGACACAGAGAACACATGTATCAGCCAAGACAGTGTGTGACATTATTGATCAATTTACATTGTTGCTACTTCTTTCCTCACTTATTATTTTATATCTTGCCCACATATTATTGCTGTACGTACTGTGTAAACATTAGAAGGAAAATTTCTCTCAGTTGCACTCCACAAATTCTGCATTGCAAATACATTACGTCTTTCACTTATGGTTTTCTTTTTTCTTTTTCAACAAGAACAACAAAAGGTGCGACTATTGCCTATAACGACCGTTAATTAGCGGTCTCTTGGGAGTCGTTATAACCGGTTTCGATTGTATTTACGCTTCACAGTATCGTAAGAATCGGAACTTATCCTCACAACAGCCAGGAACAAATTTAGGAAATTTTCTCTGCCTTTTAAAATGCCCAATTAATTTACGTATATTTCACGTCACAAGTTTGTCCAACTCCTTGGCTGAATGATCGGCGTAGTTCAGAGTGCCCAGGGTTCGATTTCCGGTCGGGGATTTTAAACGTAATAGTGAGTACATCCTTCCACATAAGGCTGACGTCAGGAAAGGCATCTGCCTACTTCAGGTAATTAGGAAAAGGCCAGGAAGACGACGAATTCACGTAACAAGCTTGTCATTAGCTGATCGATATCCACTGGAGTTGGTGCTGAACGATGTATAATATACATTGAATTTATCGAATAATTTATAAATCTAGTTTGAACTTATACTGAATGTCCTGGTATTCGGTCGTAAAATGAGCTAAATCCATAGGGTAGGAATGTAGGTCAGCAGGGAGAAGCAGATAAAGAACACACAAAAGTATGGTATTTGCCGAGCTGATACATTTAGTGATATTATGTATAGTACGCGAACCTTTTCTTGAGCCCTGAGCTATAGTGCTGAATGGGAACTAGGACTCAAGAAAAGGTTCACGTACTATATTTACTTCTCTATCTGTTTACCCTCCAGGGTCGGGCTTTCTCTCGGACTCAGCGATGGATCCCACCTCTACCGCCTCAAGGGCAGTTTCCTGGAGCTTCAGACACTGGGTCGTGAATACCTCACCTGCTGAACAGGGGCCTGGGAAGATTGGAAGGAATAGACAAGGAAGAGGGAAGGAAGCGACCGTGGCCTTTGCCCGGAGGAGAAGTGGGAAACCACGGAAAACCAGTTCCACGATGGCTGAGGTGGGAATCGAACCCACCACTACTCAGTTGACCTCCCGAGGCTGAGTGGACCCCGTTCCAGCCCTCGTACCACTTTTCAAATTTCGTGGCAGAGCCGGGAATCGAACCCGGGCCTCCGGGGGTGGCAGCTAATCACACTAACCACTACACCGAGCTGCCAGTCAGCTAAAAACTTCGGCTTTTCTCACTTTCCTGGGACATCATTCGATAATATAGCATAGTAATATTGTCTTTGTATAGGCTATGATGACATTGTAACCTTAAGCATTAAGCACATCTTAAACGAGCTCTAATAAGAAATAAACCTGCACAGTCATATGGTTCTAAATGATTTAAAAAAATACGATGCCTTAGTTACCATGACGTTTAACCATTTACGAGAAATAGGCTTGGAAAGTCAAATACAATCATGATTAAAGACGGAATACTTGTTCATGGGTAGCACAGTAAATGGTCCAATTTCCTCCCTAACATTTGAAGATAGTAGTTTCGTGTGGCTATTTCTAGCCGAGTGCAGCCCTTGTCAGGCAGACCCTCCGATGAGGGCGGGCGGCATCTGCCATATGTAGGTAACTGTGGTGGAGGATAGTGTTGTGTGTGGTGTGTGAGTTGCAGGAACAAACACCCAGCCCCCGGGCCACTGGAATTAACCAATTAAGGTTAAAATCCCCGACCCGGCCGGGAATCGAACCGCAGACCCTCTGAACCGAAGGCCAGTACGCTGACCATTCAGCCAACGAGTCGGACACAGCTGAAGATAAAGTATTTAGGTGTCACATTCAATCAGTTTCTGACGGGTAGTACCATCAGTGTCGTAACTAAGTTACAAGAGAACCTCGAATCATTCACCTCGACCCATTATTACGGCCTCCCAAAAGCTAACAGAACCAGTTCATTGGACCAGTATTGATATTTATATCCCTTCCAAACAACACGCACTGGCAAAATCCCTAATAAAATCAAACTTATAAAGGATTATCAATCCTTTGAGTTTCCTGGGAAGCGTTTCGTGCTAGACAGCCTAAAGCAGGGATGGCGAACCTATGCCACGCGTGTCACTAGGTGACACGCGAACACGATTTTGGTGGCACGCCACATGAACATAATATTTTATATATACGTCTTGTACTACAGACGAATAGTGTTTCACGTGTAAGAAATAAATATCGAAAATCACAATACTAGTTCCATTCGGACGTGCAATATGGCAACTGCTACACTGATAGGTCCGGAAGTCAAGTGACATAGTGTCGTTTTCTGGTGGTTTTGTATACGGACATCGCAAACATGTTTTCGGTGCCGAAAAGAACAGAAACTTGACAAAGGTGGTGACCGTATTTTTTTCAAGAACTCTGGCCAAGGGAATTCGGACTGATAAAAAGATGTGTTGCCTGTGTTCGAAAACAATTGTATCCCCCACATTTAATGTAAAGCGCAATTTCGAGACTGGTCATTCAAATATTTGTTCCATTTCAAATGAAGAAAGAAGAGAGTTTGTTTCACAAAATATCCAACATTACACAAACAAACTGGTTCTTTTGTATCATATTTCCGGCCAAGGAATAATATCAGTGCGGATGTTTCTGTCTGTCTCACTGCATAGTACAGCATGCATGGGAAACAGATTTCTGACGGTGAGTTGTTGAAAGAAAGTTTCTTATTGACGTCCAACACATTATTTGAAAACTTCCCTAACAAACAACTAATAATTAACAAGATTAAAGGAATGCCACCCAGCTGAACTGCTGTCAAGGATAGAATAATAAAAATGAGTGAAGAAGTTTCGGAGCACTTGAAAGCTAATTTGAATAACTCCCACATGTATGCAGTATGTTTTGATGAAAGCATGAATGTGACTTTACAAACTTTTAGATTTCCTTATGGAAATGTGATGAGGGAGAAATTAGTTTAATTGTTGAGCGTACAAACTACAATATGGAAAGATAATGAAGCTAATGGAGGAAGTGAAGTCCATTCTCAATATTAGTACTTTTGATTTTTATATCTAATAATTATTATTTTTAATTTGTTTTAAGTGCACCGACACAGAGAGGTCTTGTGGAGACGATGGGATAGGAGAGGCTTAGGAGTGGGGAAACTGCCGTGGCCATAATTGAGATACAGCCCCACGGAACATGCAATCAAATGTATTTACAAGATATATGTATAATAAAATAAATACATGAATGAATCAGTAAATGAATAAATAAATAAATAACATATTATGAAACATAATCGGGAGTTTAGAAAGGAAGTCTCGAGGGGGGGGGGGGGGGAGGTTGTAGGTTGTAGACATCCCGTAATGGAAATAAAAAACAAGTGGCACAGTCAACAGATGATAATAATAAACCAGAGTTAAAATGACACACTAGTAGGAAAAGGTTCGCCATCCCTGGCCTAAAGCATGGACTTGTAAATAAAAACGCTGATATCTTCAATATTCTAAGTTCCTTGGCTGATTATAATAGTGAAGCAGTATTACACATTCAAATAGAGTTCAATTTAAAAAAAAATTCTGGCAGATTATTTATTTGTTGTACAATTTTCCCGCAATAGCTGTAGGTTGCCCAAGGACAAAGAGTACCTGAATAACAATAATAGAAATACCGAACGGATTAGCCCTACAGCTCAGTACAAATAACAAACTAAGAAGTTTTTACCAGCAAGATGTAATGCTATTGGAAACTATGCTTACTTTCAGGCAATGTCTTACTGAAACACATTGGTATGCTTACCTGCAAGAAGGTAGATCAGTGGAACTGTTCCGTGAGGTAACCACTGCAATCTTTGGATGGATGATATTCAACCCTCTTCAGGCTAAATTCACTGCCTAGCAGACAATGCTATCGCCGTATTGGCATTGCGAACGGTACTTCGTTGCTGATCTATGTATATACATATATCTGCGTCAGTTACAATCAATCAATCAATCAATCAATCAATCAATCAATCAATCAATCAATCAATCAATCAATCAATTTCCATGACCGCATGCTTCCTAGCGGGCAAGTTTGGCGTAAACACATCCCTATCAGAAAAAGACCGGGTACTAATAATTATTATCATCACCGATACTTCATATTTACAAGTCTAAAAATATATACAGTCGATGACCAAGATGTTAGGATTCTTAAACCAACAATCGTAATTCTTATTTACTAACATACAAGTCAAAGAGAATTGAATATATACAGTACCTTAACGCGTTTAAAATTACCGCTGCGTCCTGTTTGTTGCACCACGGCCTATCGTACATCATTTTATTCCCACTTGTCCGCAAATTCAGGACAGCCAACCTTACAATGTAATGTAGGGAGCAACCAGTTATGAGGAGATAAAACATAATTATTAACGTAACAATGACTACAATTTCCGTAGGTAACCGACTACGATACTACCGAGATTTAAAAAAAGTTATGATGACAGATTGATAGGTTTCAAGTGAATCGTATTGCTGTTACTTGATTATAGCAGGTGACATACCTCTGCGGCAGCTGTTGTAGAGGTGACAGCTATGGGTTATTAATGTGCTAACTTTTATTGCTTATGTGTATGATTCAAGGCTGAATACTTGTATTGATCAAACTGGAAGAGCTCTGAATTTGTCAGCTGCGTAATTGAAAAGAAAATAGGTTATTGTGTTTACAGATTAGGCCCTACCTGTTACCTTAATTTTCACAGCTGATTAGTGAGTGGGACTGATATGAAGGTGTGGGTGTAATGCAATTTATTGTGCCGATTAGTGTTAATGCTTTTGTACTGTTATATTTTTCGAATAACGACCAACATTTCAAAATGTTAAGTGTTTACTCCTAAGATGATAATTTGCTACGAATTTGACGCTTGTCAAAAGTGATGCATACTTGGCGCACACTTCAAATCAGAAACATGGAACGAGGCATCCTATTAAACACGGACTTCGGTGTTTGAGTTACAAATCTACACCTTGCCTGAGCGGTCAGCAGTGAAAGGTGAAAATTATTGAAAAAATGTCTCCTGTGTCTGCAATTTTATTTGTGTGGATATAGGAAAAGTCCTCTCAGTTTTAATTACTGCGTTGATAATGGGGTGAAAGTTCCTTATGAGGATCTAAATGTTAATAAAAGGAAAGATCTTAATTGGGATAATCACATAAATGGGATTGTAGTGAGGATGAAAAGGAGAGGGCATATAAGGCAATTGATCGTCGGTGATCTGCATTTAGGGCTGTTGCCCAGGTGGCAGATTCCCTATTAGTTGTTTACGTAGCTTTTTCTTAAACGTTTTCAAAGAAATTGAAAATTTATCAAGCATCTCACTAGTGCTAAAGTCAAAATAAATCATTCCTATCCCCAGTCCCTCTTCCTATAAGTTGAACTAGCATTTGCCCCAATTTGTCCTCTTGAATTCCAACTTTATCTTCATATTATGATCTTCCTACTTTTAAAAGTGCACAGCTGTGAGCTTGCTTCCGGGAGATAGTGGGTTCGAACCCCACCGTTGGCAGCCCTGAAGATGGTTTTCTATGGTTTCCTATTTTAACACCAGGCAAATGCTGGAGCTGTACCTTAATTAAGGCCTCGGCCACTTCCTTCCCACTCCTAGACCTTTCCTATCCCATCGTCGCCATAAGACCTATCTGTGTCAGTGTGACGTAAAATAAATTGTAACTGAGCTCGATAGCTGCAGTCGCTTAAATGCGGCCAGCATCCAGTATTCGGGAGATAGTGGGTTCGAACCCCACTGTCGGCAGCCCTGAAGATGGTTTTCCATGGTTTCCCATTTTCACACCAGGAAAAATGCTGGGGCTGTACCTTAATTAAGGCCATGGCCACTTCCTTCCCAGTCCTAGCCCTTTCTTTTCCCATTGTAGCCATAAGACCTATCTGTGTCGGTGCGACGTAAAGCCAATAGCAAAACAAATTGTAAAAAAGAAACTTTTATAAGCTCCACTCAAGCTTATTCGTCTAGTAATGTCATTCCATGCCATCTCTCTACTAACAGCTCGAAACATACCGCTCAGTCAAGTTGTTCATCTCCGTACTTCCAAGTCTTCCCAACCCAAAATTTGCAACATTTTTGTTGGATATCACCCAGAACAAATTGTGCTGCTTTCCTTTGGATCTTTGCCAGTTCACATATCAAGTTTTCCTGGTGAGGGTCACATACTCTAGAACCATACTCAATTTGGGGTCTTATATGCCCTCTTCCTTTAGACCCTTGCCACAACCCCTAAATACCCCCATAACCATATATACTTTATAAAAAGCAAAGTCACCTCCATACAGGCCACGAAGGCCCTTGGAGGATTGGAAGGTAAAGGCTTCCACCATTGTTAACCACAGCACGTAATGGGGTAGAGTGGTTAGCTCAATGCCCGGCCGCCTTTGCCCCCAGAAATTAACCTGGTACTTATTTTTGGTGTAGGCTGAGTGAACCTCAGGGCCATATGCACCTCCAGAAGTGGAAATCTTGTTTCTTAAATTTTATGACTTCCTGACGGGGATTCGAACCCACGTCCTTCTGGGCGAACCGAGCACGCCTTTACCGCCTCGGATATATACTTTATAGCTTATAAAAAATGCAGTACAGTGTTGTAAACCGCTGGGCGGCGATCTGATCTCTCCTGCTGGGTCTCTTCTTTATGCACCAGTCTAAGTGTTTTTTTTTTTTTTTTTTTTGTTTTTTTTTTTTGCAAGTTGCTTTACGTCACACTGACACAGGTAGGTCTTATGTCGACGATGGGACAGGAAGGTGCTAGGAGTGGGAAGGAAGCGGCCGTGGCCTTAATTAAGGTAATTTATTTGCCTGGTGTGAAAATGGGAAACCACGGACAACCATGTTCAGGGCTGCCAACGGTGGGGTTCGAACCCACTATCTCCCGAATACTGGACACTGGCCGCACTTAAGCGACTGCAGCTATCAAGCTCGGTAGTCTAAATGGTGATATCAGCGCTGCTGCCTGCTCGTCAGTCGGAACTTGCTGGCACAAACGGGATGTTGTTCACAGCGCGCCAGTTTGAAATAGGAAATTTATTTGTTCCAGACTCAATATATATACTGTACATCTCACTATAGAGATTTACTTCTTTGCCAGAGGTCCTAAGTCAAATTAAAGACATCATATTGTGACAAGAAGATCACAACCATAATTTTGTTATTATATGTATGTTATGTTATAATTATTCCTGCAACACTTTCTTTGTCCCGTGTATATATGTTTCAGTTATCACGTGATCTGTTTAATTTTTATTTCAAAATCAATCAAATCAAATCAAAATCTCTTTATTTGCAAATGAGGTGTCTACCTCGGTGGCAAATGGTACACTAAAATACATTATTGTCAAGCACTAGATATTAAATTAACAAGAGAAGAAAATTTTCTCAAAATACAATATTATACAATTTATGCTAATAATTTTTTCTATTTTTAAACACACAGCTCATCCCTAATAAATTTATATTGTTTACAAAATTCTACTTATAATATCTCCTATACTACTTAAAAATATAGTCAACTGATATACAGTATGTGGAATTACTTCAAATGATACTATACAACTGGTATAAGATTAAAATTTACATTGCATTTATTTACTTTTTTTTTTACCCATTCTGGAACCTAAGTAGCATAACGACCTGCTGCGTCTTAACCAGAGCCCCTTTTGCCACCACTTTTCAGAGTTCCTGAAGGGCCTTTACAGCTACCGTAGCGGTCCCAGGGCCCTCAAAGTCCCTACTGTACTTCACCCCTACAGGCAGTCCCCTACTTTGGCTGTCCAAACTCCTTAGACCAGGGGATGGAATTAATTTATTCACATTAACCTGCACTGGTCGAATGCCCTCTAACATTTCATTTATTTTCTCTGTTGCTGTTTATTCTCTTCTTGAATATCTGTACAGATTTTGGAAAAGGATCAAACACTACCCCTGGTAAACTGTTCCACTCCTTCACACCCTTCCCAATGAATGAAAATTTACCCCAATCGCTTCTGCTAAAATTCCTTCTAATTTTATATTTGTGGTCAGTCCTGCCGATATAATTATTTTCCAACTGAAGCCTCTCACGGATATCTCCCCATGCTTCTTCTCGTGTATAGGCTCTATATAATCCTATAAGTCTAGTTTTCTCCCTTCTTTTACTTAAAATTTCCCACCCGAGTTCCTTTAATGTTTCTGATACACTACTGTTTCTCCTGAAATCCCCTGAAGATGGCCACTAAGTGGCTGAAAGTAGTCCCAAGACTGGTGTAATATTATTTACGTGATAATGAAATAGCTTATAAAAAATGCAGCACATTGTTGTAAACCGCTGGGCAGCGATCTGATCTCTCCTGCTGGGTCTCTTCTTTATGCACCAGTCTAAGTGGTGTCGTCAGCGCTGCTGCCTGCTCATCAGTCAGAACTTGCTGGCACAAACTGGAACGTTCCTCACAGCGCGCCAATTTGAAATTGGGCACCACAACATGCATTTTGTAGGCATCACTGAAGTTGATGCCCTTAATCGCAAGAAGTGGAGGATAGCATGCTTAAAAATGGATCCAGCACCAATGTAGGACTAAATGCTGGAAAGAAGAAGATTATTAATGCTAACTAATAACTGTTCTGTATATATATCCATATTTAAAAGAAATTATTTATCAAGGACCATTCTATTTATGAAATTGGTTAGTTTTTAGTTAATTTCCTTTTGTGGAGGTATGTTAAATAAATGCACGTCTTGTTTTCAGGTACATCTAAAATATAATCTTAGAAACTATAATGGCAGAAGATTTACGAATAAAGTCCGAGACTGAGTTGCAATACGAAGATAACTTGTATGAATCTTCGGTAAGGAATTTACTGGTAGTACTTATCTTTGCAAAATTATGAGTTTATTAACCACAAGTTGACTGCATGCTTGAAGAGAAATTTATTTCTTAATGAAGGGAACTAAAAATTCAACTTTATATGGTGGCCAAAATCAATATTTGCTATTTGTCTTTTTGTATGTTTGTCTCCGTTTCTATTAATGTTTCTTCTGATGCTGGCCTGCCGTGTTTCTCCTATTACATATTCCTATTCATGTTGCTGTCTTTCTGTGTATGACTTTATTTGTTTATTTCTTTGCATTTTTTCACTTTAATTGTGATTTTTAAAAATAACCAAATTGCTGATATTTTTCTCCCTGGTGCATTCCTCTAAATACAATATCTTTACATATAAAATGAACTTTCATTTTGGTTTAATTAGAGATTACACTTGATTGATCCTGTTGGAAGCATGTTGTCACCACTATTATTTAAAATGACGATGGATGGAATTGTGAAGGAATTAATGGAAGCATTTGTAGAGAGATGAAGGTAATGAAACTGTGATGAGAGGAATGGATACTAAGGAAGTACAAGAACAACTGGACAGTGGAGAAGCATTAGGGGAGACAGGGTAGACATTTTCTGAACAAAATATTGTCTAGTTAATTCAGTTATTTTTTTTTAGAACATTAACTATTTCCACATACATGGCATTGTATTCCCCGCTTTAATTATTTTCGTCTCACTTAGGCAATGCTCGGGCTGGCGTCAGTTAAACGAAGCATGTAGGCAAAAGTAGACTCTGTCCATTCTGTGTAATGTACCCCTTGATTTTTAAAGCTTTCAGATAGCACCTACAGATAGCATTAGCGTTGCTCTGACTGTGGAACTACCAGTATGACTTTCCTGTAGCAAGATTTCTCCGCTCAGTAGACAGACTTACTAGCGTCTCTTCTTGCTCTCATTGGCTAGTATTTGGCTCTCACTTATAAACGTGCTTTTATTGGCTACCATCTCAAGCATACTTTTAATGTAATTTGAATTTACTTTATTATAAGACACGTCTAAAAATATAATAATAATATTCAGATACGAAGTATAGCAAACTTACACCTAATAAATGAATGATAGCATCAAAACCCTTCAAGTACATGCATTTTCTTGCCCGCCATTATTAGTTACGGTATTATAACCGCAACAACTATTGGCCTACATTCATCATAATGAACTCCAGAGTGTGTATACGGAAACAACAAAATTGCTTAACTTGATGCTGTCTATTCCGTTAACGTCAGTTTCTAGTGAACACGCTATGAGTGCTTTGAAACAAATTAAAACCTACTTAAGGAATTTCATGGCCAACCAGAGACTCTCTAACTTGGGAACTCTAGCTATATGTAGAGAAGGAATTGATGTGGCATCTTAGCAAGACACCTGATTTCAAGAGGAGAGTAATAGATATATTTGCTGAAATGAAGTACAGGCAGATTGAAATCATTTACAAGAATATTGTTTTAGGTGACTTGTATGAAAATCTATTTATTTCATATGTCTCTTATTAATTCTACATAACAGTGAATATTATTGCATTTTTTTCTAAAAGTATGTTGTTATTTGACAATTCCCCGCTGCCTAATTAGTCTATACTTATAAATGAATTGAGTGCACGTAGGGTTATAGCTTATTATAGGGTTTGTCTTAGTTTCAGAGTCATTAATATAATATGATTAAAATAGTTTAAATAAATAAAAATCTTTGTCCACCCCGTTACTTAGTTCACGCTTTGCCACTGCAACTGGACATACTGAATGAGAAAATTGTGAAATACAGTATGAAATTTAGTGTAGAGAAGAACAAGACAAAGGTAATAACAAGAGGTGACAGTGGGGAAAGGTATCATAAATATTGGACAGCAGAACATTGAAATTATGTACAGCTTCAAATACTTAGGAAGCAAACTAATGCAAAATGCAAGGTTGGATATTGACATTAGCAGACAGGTATAACAGGTGAATGCATTTTACCAGAATGTGTAAAATCTAGTTTGGAAGAAGGAGGTACCAGAGAAGTGTAGGGAAACAATTTACAGGATGTACTGCGCACCCATATTGACTTATGCATCAGAGACCTGGGCAGTGATAAGAAGAGAGGAGACTAAAATTCAAACCAGTGAAATGAAGTTCTTAAGATGTGTGTTAGCTTAATATGTGTGTTAGGAAAGAGATCTCCTTATCTGAGGAGTCCATTCCTGAAGTTTTGCCATGGAGTTTTGATACATCTTGTGATTGGTGGCAGTTATTGTTGTGAGAGAAAGTATGTACAACTGGGCAACCATCCTCTATTGACCGCAATCAGCAGAAAAGGGCCAACACTTCAAAGAAGGAAGGAATTGGCTAAAGCAAGGGAAGGGCCAGGAAGGGTGTGGAAATGTAATACTCTCTAGGTCTATCAAACCTAATACCATGGGAGGTTGGATAGGAATGATCAAAATAAAGAGGCTAGCACAGAACCAATACCAGACTTGGTTAGGGTTCCCGTTGTCAATCCACTTTCCCAGGCCAACAGCTCCTGGGGAAGTTCTCCTTTTATCAGTCAATCAGTCACTACTGATCTGCATTTAGGACAGTCACCCAGGTGACAGATACCGTATCTGTTGTTTTCCTAGCCTTTTCTTAAATAATTGCAAAGAAATTGGAAATTTATTGAAGATCTCCTTTGGTAAGTTATTCCAATCCCTAATTCTCCTTCCTATAAATAAATATTTGCCCCAATTTGTCCTCTTGAATTCCAACTTTATCTTCATAATATGATCTTTCCTATTTTTAAGGACACCACTCAGACTTATTCATCTACTAATGTCATTCCACGCCATCTCTCCACTGACAGCTCAGAACAAATTTATCAAGATGTCGCTAATTTTAAGTTCAATAATAGTTTTAACCTAGATTTGTGACAAGAAAGTAACTTTTGTCTCTACAAGTTGCAAATTAAAAACACTGGAACTTATATTAATCCCTTCGAAATAAGAACTAACACAAAAACGTAGTATATGACTAAACATTACGCCAAACTTCATTACGTTGGAATGTATTTCCTCATTAAGTCTTATAAAATATTTTAACTTGGAGAATTACTTATCATTGTCATTTTGTAGCATTTAGTTTTAATTAAGTTATAACTTACATTTGACTATGGCCTCGGCCATCAATATGTTAATTCTTCTCGTATCTAATCTAGTTCCTTACATAATGCCTGCATATCCTTACAACAACTCCTAGACAGAGGTAGTTTTACAGCACACCTTCAATTGTACAGTCAATTAAACACATATGCCAGTGATGCCTTGTTTTTTTTTCTTTTTTCTTTTTACATAACATAAGACAAAACAGTCCTACAACCAAAGGTACTTCTTCCACCCTGTCAACATCCAGGCGTACCAACCACCGTTTATTTTACGTGGGTCCTCCCCATCACATTACCACAGGCTTCAGGAGTACCTCTGTCTCAACCTCAAAGACATTACTGATTTACGGTCGTACAAGTATACTTGCACCTTGCAATACGTATCCATGGCCAGTAGGCAGTAATGTTCGGTCTTTGAATGTTAGAAGCTTAGCGTGAAATCGTGAAAAATCGTACGTATGTATGTATATATATATATATATAGTATGCCTGCAGTACGCACTACGACATGCACTTCCCCTACTTCCTCCCCTACATGCTCGTGTATATATATATATATATATATATCCCATTATGGCAATACACATCACATACAAGTGTTAAGCTATTAGCCCGAGTTAAGAATTGCTGGTATATCTAAAACACTGAATGTAAAGCTTGAAATTTTCTTCACCAAACGAAAACGAAAAATAATTCATGCAGTAGAGGATTAAGTTATAACTTACATTTGACTGTGGCCTCAGCCATCAATACGTTAATTCTTCTCGTATCTAATCTGGTTCCTTACATAATGCCTGCATATTAAGTTAAATTCTTAAATGTTCCTAACAATTCTTTTAGTAGTCATAGGTCAAACTGGTTCAGTTTTGAGGTGATGATATGCTGATCCCCTTTAAAAGGGGTGAAACATGTACCATTTCATATTTAATGAGGATTAAACCTTGACTTAATGACTGATTGTATTGAATAGGTGGAAGAAAAAAAAAATACTATTTTTAATATACATACCACTTTGTCGAGCAGGTCATCTCCTTTCTCCCAAGTCTTCCCAGCCCAAACCTTGCAACATTTTTGTAACGCTACTCTTTTGTCGGAAGTCACCCAGAACAAACCGAGCTGCTTTTCTTTGGAATTTTTTCCAGTTCTCGCATCAAATAATCCTGGTTAGGGACCCATACAGTGGAACAGGGGTCTTACCAGAGACTTATATGCCCTCTCCTTTACATCCTTACTACAACCCCTAAATGCCCTCATAATCATGTGCAGAGATCTGTACCCTTTATTTACAATTCCATTTATGTGATTACCCCAATGAAGATTTTTCCTTATATTAAACCTTGTGCTAACTGATCCCCATGAGGAACTTTCAGCCCATCAACACAGTAATTAAAACTGGGAGGACTTTTCCTATTTGTGAAACCCACAACCTGACTTTTAACCCAGCTAATTGTCATACCATTGCCTACTGTCCATCTCACAACATTATCGAGGTCACTTTGTAGTTGCTCACAATCTTGCTACTTATTTATTACTCTGTACAGAATAACATCATCTGCAAAAATCCTTATCTCTGATCCCACTTCTTTACTCATATCATCTATATACAAAGGGCACTAGGAAAGTTTTTCAGTCTGAGTGAACACTGTAGACTTTTTCAAAATAATTTCCACCGCACTCAATACACTTCTCCATACGTCGAAACCAGTCACTGAACCAACTCTGCCACTTTTCTTCGGTTACATTTTCACACTCTTGATCCCATGCTGCCAGAAGCTCATCGTCGGATGCAAAACGCCGCCCTTTCAGCTTCATCTTCACTTCTGGGAAGAGTGCGAAGTCACATGGGGCAAGATCAGGACTGTATGGAGGGTGATCAAGCACAGTCAACCCTGATCTAGCAAGAAAATCCATTGTTACATTAGCACGATGTGCTGGAGCATTGTCATGATGCAAGAGCCAAGTGTTGAGCTGTGACCTTGGATGGAGCTGCTTGAGAGCCTGGATGACCTGATGCAGACAAGTCTCACTGTACCACTTCGCAGTAACTGTCCTTTGTGTTTCCAGCACAACCCGAGTCAGGATGCCCTGTTTAGTGAAGAATACTGCAATCATCCTTTCCTTTACTGACACAGTCACAGGAGTACCCTTATCTTCAAACAGCCACACCTTTTTCTGGGATTTTGTTGGGACATCGTAATAATAAAGCCGACAAGTTTTTTCACTTGTAATGATGCTATTGACGTTATGCGAAGTCCCATTTTCAAACTGTTTTAGCATTTCTCTGAAAGGGAACAAACCTTTCTAACATGGAGATGGTCGTGTAGAATTGAATGAATAGCTGGTGCAGGGATGTGGAGAGTCTCTTCTATCTGCCGATATGTCAACTGCCTCTCTTGCTGCAACATTTTCCCCACAGCTTCAATGTTTTCCTCGGTCACCGATTCAGACAGTCGCCCAGAGTGAGGATCATCTTCAACCCCATAATTTCCCCTCTGGAACTCTTTGTACCAGCGGAAAATTGTTGTCCAATGTGGACAGTCTTTCCCCAGCACAGGAGTCATTTCCTCTAGGCACTGGTCAACAGTTAATCCATGAGCAAAATTGTAGCGGGTAATTGCGCGATATTCACCTTTAGACCACACTGACATCTTAACTTGCTATCAGTCCCACTGCTTGGTAGCAACTGGTGTGAAGGTCGCGCCTTGCTGTCTTCTAGACCGGTTTTCACCCCTCTTTTCATACCTCACCATAACAGGTATATTGTATATTGTATATTGCAAAACTTTCCTAGTGCCCTTTGTATATATAAGAAAACATGAAGGTCCAATAATATTGCCTTGATGAATTCTCCTCTTAATTATTACAGGGTCAGATAAAGCTTCACCTATTCTGATTTTCTGAGTTCTTTTTCTAGAAATATAGTCACCTATTCAGCCACTCTTTTGTCTGGTCCAATTATACTCATTTTTGCCAATAGCCTCTCATGATCTACCCTATCAAATGCCTTAGATAGGTCAGTCGCAATACAGTCCATTTTACCTCCTGAATCCAACATATCTGCTATATCTTGCTCTTATGATGAGGGGGGGGGGAGGGGGGATACCGCATAGTGCCTCCATAGTGCAATGGTTAGCACTACTACAAACTCCCGGTCGAGTATCCCATGTAGACACCAAGCAGGCAGCCATAAGCATCTCCTATACCGGGTGCAAAATCTTTATGGTGCTAAAGTGGAATTGCCCAGGGAGAAAATAATAAACAAAAAGCAAGAGCCCATGTGTGAAAACAGTGGTGTTTGAAGATGAGGAGTTGGCCTTGTAAATTTGTACATTTTATGTTCATCCTTGTCTCTCCCTTCACTGTAGCTTTATTTATACACCACCCACACTGGCCTGTGATTATGTTTATTATATTTTACCTTTTGTTCCCATCTGCCGTCTTTGCTGCCTATCTTTTACGAGAATTCATGTATGGTCGAATTCTGTAAATGTGGAGTTGTTGAAGTTCTAAAATGTAGTGTTATTGGTTGGGTAAATTAGGTAGCAATTGCAAGCATTCTGGTTTGTCAGCTGGAGTTAGTATTGTACAAGTTTGCATTTGTCATTCTGTCCTTCCGAACAAGTGTCTGTGCTGTTTTGGGTCACATAGCTATCAGCTTGCTTTTGGGAAATAGTGGGTTCGAACCCCACTGTTAGCAGCCTTGAAGGTGGTTTTCTTTGGTTTCCCATTTTCACACCAGGCTGTACCTTAATTAAGGCCATGGTCTATTCCTTTCCACTCCTAGCCCTTCCCTATCCCATTGTCGCCATAAGACCTATCTGCGTCAGTGCAATGTAAAGCAAATTGTAAAAACAAAACAGTTATTCTGTCCGGTTTTGTTACTGACTGATCAGTGTCCTAGCCTTTGGTCATCGGGTTTGATTCCTGACCAGGTCAAGGATTTTAATCTTGAATGATTGATTCCCTCAGATCAAGGACTGGGTGTTTGTAATGTCCCCAACATTTCTGCAACTCGCACACCACAGACAACACAACACTCCACCACAATAATACACTCTTTACTATACACGGCAGGTGCTGCCCACCCTTATCAGGTCTGTCTCACCAGGGGTGCACCAGGCAAATAATAGCCACAAACTTTTAAAAAAATATGAAAACATCTTTCTTTACAGGAGTCGGAGCAAGAACTGCCTATGCTTCTTGCAGAACCTGAAGTGATTATTTCTTCTGGAGTGAAAGAACGGAATGAGGTTGGTAACTGGAATGTAGAGTCTTGCATCTTATGATCAGTAGTTGAGAGACCCAGTGGAAAAAGGGTCCATGTCACAAGACCATAAGTTTACAGGAAATATTAGTTAATGTAAACCTCTATTGTGTAAAAATGAAGCATTCTTCTTCTTAAGATGCGATCTCCATATGGAGGTTGACAATGCAACATGAAAAGCTTCTTCTCATGTACATCTGTGCCATCTTCGAATGTCCTTTATTCATAAATTTTTCCATCTACCAACGGACCGTCCCTTCCCTTCAATTAGCTGTAGTAATAAAATTGATACTGATCGTCCCTCATAACATGCCCTAAATATTGTGTTTTTCTTTGTTTTATAATAAGTAACAGTTCATTTTTCTTTTTCATCTGATGAAGGATCTCGACATTTGACATTTTCAATATCCAAGGTATGCACAAAAGACAGTGGCAGAGAGAGATACATTTCAAAGGCATCTATACGTTTTTCAGTGCTTGGATCCAGGGTCCAGCTTTCACATCCATGAAGGAGAATAGGAAATATGTAGCAGCAGATCATGTGGATTCACAGCTGCAGACTGAGAAGGGGACATTCCCTACTCATCACCACCGATTTCGCTCAAATTTATAGAACATGCAGGGCTTGGCTAGAAATGAAAGTACCCGTAGTGGGAACTCAGAATATACTGCAGCTGATAAACAATGGAGATGCCAATACAGTATTAAGTAAAATAATCTTCATTCTTAAACCGAAAGCCTGCCAGAATTAAGCATCAACATTAAGAGCCAAAGCATTTATAGACCAAGTGACAGCTTTGGTCTACAATTGCAGAATGCTTAGTCGGTTGGTCTACTATTGCCTATTGCCTTAAAATCATGTGGCGCTTAGGTTTTTTTATTTTACAGGAAATTTTACTGAAGAAAGTTGGCATTTCTTATTTTTATGTTGAAGTTTGAAGTGTTGGTCACCAGAATGCAGGAAAAGCCAGAAATGAATAAATTGTCGCTTAGTCTACGAATGCATAACTATGTCCAAATATACTTATATTAATATACCAATGAAATGATGATGATACTAATAAATACAGTGTGGGGCTGTGATATATGTACCATCACAAAACTGATAAGATTCTCTCTAATAGGTACAGTACTTTTAAGTAACTGCGATTACCAAGCATTGGCAGTAACTGTAGTGACTTTGAAATCCTTGGAATAGGGTCACTGATGAGAAGTATTAGATAATTAGGAAAAGCATGATCCAGTTGGAGTCAACAACTCCCAAATTACATTGTTGTAAAATCTAGTGATATATTGTTATGATTGGTTAGTATATGAAAATGTTTGAACCGTAAGCATTTACAGATCTGTTTTTACAGAAGAGTCATAAACAGGATGATAGTGAAATTGTATGGTGTTGATATTGTGTTTAACTGTTTACAAGAACCATTCTGAGTCTTTCGACTTGTTTTCAGGACTCTACAGGAACTGAAAAGTTACAAGAAGACACTGATCATGCTGAAGATTTGGAGTAAGTATATAATGTTTCGATCTAATCTCAAGGGGTGTGGAGGCCAGGTTTCATAGTCATTGGCTTCTTAGCTAAGAGGCTGAGGTTTTGAATATTGACCAATGAATATGAAATTTTTGAACTGGAAAGTCACATCCATATTATATTTTGGTCCTGTAGCCAGTGACCCCAAGATTAACAGTTGCAAAAAAGACCAAAAGTATGGCTTCCGATTGAGATAGCTAAATAAAATTCAGGACACTCCATCATAAAAAATTACCATTGTTTCGCCCCAGTGCGGTGTGGGCTCATCATTAGGATACTGCACCTTCCCAAAACACTGGCCGGCTAGCACGCCGGTAGCGACGATTGAGTTTTCTGAATTTTATTTAGGTGCAAAAAAAAATATACATGGAGTGTAGGAACACTGCTGTCTGATAATGACAGGCTGTAATAAAGGAGAACAAGACAGTGAAAGGATAAACTAACAATTTTTCTTCATCATATACTGTATATTATTTCAGTAGTATAGATCCCTTTTGCGGAGCTCATAAGTAACCAATTGTGACAAATGAGCTTTCAAAAGAAAGACAATAGATATTAGCAGTGATGAATTTCACTCTCATTTTGTAAATATTGATAATTTCTTTAAAATATGTTTTTTTTTTTTTTTTTTTTTTTTTTTTTTGTGCTAGTTACTTTATGTAAATTTCTTTCAAGAATAAAATTTTCTGTGTCCACCTATTCAATACAATTATATTCTGTAGTGATTATATCCTACATGAATTAGATATACTAATTAGGTACATGTTTCACCCCAGTTTTGGGCATCTTCAGCGTAATGATAATCTTGAAGTCACACTTTTAATCCAATTAAACATTTGAACTTAAAACTAAACACAATGGTCTTGTACTTAACTTTTTTTTTTTAACAAAAAGTTGTGTTTTAGATGATATTTACATAGGTTTAAAATATGTTCATTAATTGAAACCCAGAATTTGAGACAAGGAAGCAATTAAAACTATAATACATTGACAAAAAATTGTTCAAAGAGCAAATTGGAACTTCACCAACTGTTGGATGAATCGTTAGGTTGATAGTTTGTAAAAATATGTTCATCCAAAGGTGCTTATGATCACCTATGTCGTAAGTATGGCAGCTACAAAACCGGAACCATGGTATAATGTCGATCTTGTTGAGCTTGAATATCCCATTAGGAAGGAGTGTAGTTGAATGGTAGGCTGCTATTTTAGAAGTTAAAAACATGTATGTTGGAACATGTTGTCAAATCATTCATTAGTTAGATGCTCATATGGTAAAATGTTTCTTGGAATTTTTGTGCCGTTCTTATCGGATTAATGTTCCCGTTGGTATCTACCCTTTGGATGATTTATGAGTATTGCCTGTAATTATCCAGTCGGATGTTAGCTGGATCCACTTGTTCCGGTTGCGTCTGAACGGCTTTTTATTCTTGAAAGAAACTTACTTAGTTATCTTCAATATGGAATACATATGAGATTAGTTACTTGTAGTTGCTTGAAATTATAACAGTAAGTTATTTATTAGACCACCTAATCAATACAAAGTCTAGTCTTGGATGATTTACATAAATTTGTTAACTAATAGTGGTACATGTTTCGCCTTCCCTGAAGGCATCATCAACCATAGTCTTAACCTTAAATTAAAAATAAGCGTCTAAATAACATGTAATAATGAAATGAATTTTTAAATCTTGAGGAGATTTGAAGTAAAATAACATTAAAAATAACAATGATGGTTAAAAATACAATGTGATGAGATAATAGTGGAAGTATTAACAAAATTAACATTAGAAGGCTGCTAAAATAAGTGCAATGGATAAAACAACAGATTTTTATACAACAAGTAGTAAGATTGCATTAAAATAAAGTTGATAGTCTGGCGGTTATAATTAGACGATGGCAAAAAATCGTCTATAATCAAAGTAAAGAAGAGAGAATAAAAGTCAAAGGTTGGTCGAGAGATCCGAAGTTAATCATAATCTTGAAGATAAAAGATGAAAGTCAGGGGCATATGGTGAAGTTGTAGAACACGTTAAGGATATGAAGTTGTAGAATAGAAGTTGAAGAACAGTTTCAAATAGGATCTCTATGGACCATCTCAAAATTTGAAGTAATGCTCAAATGTTGCAAGTTGTGAGTTAGTAGATATTCTAGTTGAAAAGGCTTATAATAGTGGAATCATTTGACGGTGACAAAGATAGCTTGTAACGTTATGAGTTAGAAGTATTTGCAACAGTAGACTTCTTGCTACGTGTGTTTGTTACTCTCTCTGTATTCGTTACAATTCGTCTTAATTTTCTGTGATGTCAACAGAGAATAGGTGGGCTTGCAGGGCCTTCTCAGCGGAAGAAGTACCGTATCGTAGGCTCCGAAAATCTGTTACATCTCCTGCGGGAACACATTTTCATATTTTGCCGGTAAATGTGTGGAGAATGGGCGTAGATTGCGGAAGCCGTGCAGAATGTGTTAGAAGGGGGCGGTGGTGCAGGACTACATGCTCTACTGTAGAGAGTGTCCAGGACAGCCAGGCTTGTGTCTTGAGCAATATTTCGTGGAATTCTGCAAAAGACAGATGTAATTGACTCCAAACAATGCCATATCTACCTGTGTTTGTTGCAGCACACTATTAGAGGTTACTGCATTGACTAAGTCTGTTGTACAACGATTGTTCACACAGCAATAACACGGATTTTACCACGCAGCATTTTTGTCAGAAATGTTAAAAAATGTATTGATCTGTCGTAGGAATGTTATTGAATATCTACAACTGATTACATTGAAACAAGAAATTAAGTGGTTCAACCTATGCAATACAAGTAAATATCTACAACCGAACAAAACATTCTTTCCCCGATTTCACTTCATTATCTGTCACGATGCATATGCTGCATCAAACGGCACTGCATGCGAAATCCTCATCGGTAGTGCTGCTGACGCACCGTGTGTGTCATGGCTCCCATGTATATAAATATTATTGAAATAATTCAAATCATAAACTAAAATGGATAAGGAAACAGAAATAAACTCTGTTAAGCAAAAAAAAAGTATTAAGGTACCGCAGTAATGGTTACCCATAATGGAGTGGCCGCAAACGTGTTAATATCAAGCTTCAGAAAATCATTCTACGTTCTGCTTTCATGTATTGTAGTATGGCCTTGCCATTTAATTCTGTGTAATTAAATGTCAGTAAAATAACTGTTCACTAAAGTGCTTTTTCATTTTACAGCTTGGGGACAACAGTGATAGGAGAATTCCCTTGTGAGAAGTGTGACAAAGTCTTCAACACAAAGTATGCAATAACAAAGCACGTCAAGTTGCACACTGGGGAAAAACAGCACAGCTGTGCTGAATGTGGAGCCAGCTTTGTTCGCAAGGCCCACTTGCAACTGCATTTCACAATACACACTGGAGAACGCTCGCACATCTGCCATGATTGCGGGAAAACGTTTTCGCGAAAAGACTACCTGGTGACTCACCGCAGAACACACACGGGCGAGAAGCCGTATGCCTGCACGCAGTGTGGCCAGGCCTTCACTCATCGCAATAGTCTTAAAAAACACCTCAGTGTGCATACAGGTTTGCGCCCCTACATCTGTAAAATCTGTAACAAACCCTTTTCTCGACCTGACAGCCTCACTACTCACAAGAAGATTCATGAAGTCCTCAATCCTCATCCATGCACTGTCTGTGGAAAAGAGTTTCCTCGCCGAGACAGTCTTCGAGAACATATCAAGACACACATGGAGGGGATACGACACACCTGCAAGGAGTGTGGGAAGTGTTATCGGCAAATGGGCAACTTGAGAAGACATTTGATTTCGCACACAGGAGAAAAATCGCATGTTTGTGTAATGTGTGGGGCATGTTTTATGATTCGTAATTATTTGACTAATCACATCAAGAAACATCATCGGAGGAGCCTGACTCCAGAGGCACCCGGTTGAGAAAACTGTGCTCTTATAAATTATTTATTTATTGTGTGTGTGTGTGTGTGTGTGTGTGTGTGTGCATGTGTAGTAGCGGCGATCGGGAATTAGAAGTGGGGGGAGGGGGCACAAATATTTATAGACAACAAAAAGTCCCCAGGTCCACGGGATATCTCGCGGGGAGGGGGTAGTTGTAGATATCAAAATTATTGCTATAAATGGTAAGTTTTTGATCCTCTTCGAGCGAATTTCAATAGAGGGTTGACAGTCTACCAGCTTAAGTGTAGCAATAGCATTATACAATAAAACTTTCACCAAAAGGAACAATAATAACGCATGTATTACAATTAAATAGAAGTACAGCGTGATTATACAATTACATACCTGCCAACTTTTTCGATTTAGGCGGGAGACTCCCGATTTTTGATAGTTTTTCCCGCCTCCTGATTATTCTGTTATTTATTTTTTGGTGAACTTCAAACATTTGTTTTCAAATCCTGCTATTTCAGCATTGTACGCCAGTGGCTGAAGGTCCTTCGTTCATTGGTCGCTTTCAAATGAAATATAGACGTTTATTACTATAAGAAATGCGCGCAAATGTGCGATGTTTATATATATGTTTGTATACCGCCACACATATGACGACTGTAAATCTCTTATTCTCGCGTGCTATGTTCGTGTTCATTCACATCAGTCTAGTCTATTCTAGAGACTAGTCGCTAGATTTGGAGTATATTTAAGTAATGTAGTGACAGAATTTAAAAGATAGTGACTAGTGACTTTTCTAGAGA